>NC_057798.1:276824409-276842111 GCF_018294505.1 Triticum aestivum
AGCAGGGGAACGTTTTTTTCGTGAAATACGGTGGCCCGTCGGGTGGGTCCCAGTAGTCAGGGGCAAACGTTTTTTTTTGTGAAATACTGGTGGCCCGTCAGGTGGGTCCCTGCTGTCAGGTGGAGGAATAATTATTTTCCGGGTAATAAGGAGGCACTTCTTTGCGGCTGCCGTGGACCCAGCTGTCAGCCTCTCCACATACAATATTCTTCCAATAGAATTCGGTCGTTGACCACATTGACCACGCCACGCCGAGAGCACCACGACGGTGGACGACGGCTAGGCCTAGGAAGGGGACGACGCGGAGCCGGGGAAGACGCGACAGTGGACGCCCATGCGGAGAGGAGTACGAGGGTTCACTGGTTCGGCTGCGCTGCCGTCGCCGCAGAATAACAGGGGGTGTGGGTGAGTTGAGTGGAGGGATGGCCTGGCCAGCGGTGGGAGTAGTATGGGGGCGGTGAGGCCTCCGCGGCAGCACAACCGGCCACGGGAGGCAGGAGCAGGCGACACGACCGGCCACGGGAGGCAGGAGCAGGCGACACGACCGGCGCTGCTTTGGGCGGCTGGAGCAAGAAGACCAGAGGTTGAAGAAGCACTACGGCTGTTGGATGGACATCGTACGGTCAGTCGAGCTAGAATCATGCATATTGACTAAGTTGACAAAGCCCTACGTCCCCGTCAACTTAGTAGGCCCACTATACTGGGCCCCAGCTAGCAGGGGGAGTATTCTTTTTTTTGGGCATAATAAGGAGGCACTTCCTTGCATGCGAATATATAGCTGGTGGGTCCGAGCTGTCAGCAGCGGTAATGTTTTTTTTCGCGAAATATAGATGCCCTTTTGGTGGGTCCCAGATGTTAGGTGGAGGAATCATTATTTTGTGCGTAATAAGGAGGCATTTCCTTGCGTGCGGCCGTGGACCCAACTGTCAGCCTCTCCACATACAATCCACTTCAGATGCATGTCGGTCATTGACCACGTTGACCACGCCACGCCGAAAGTACCAGGGCGGTGGATGACGGCGAGGCCTAGGAAGGGAACGACACGGAGGCAGGGAAGACTCGGTAGTTGTTTCCCACGCGGAGGGGAGTACGACTGTACGAGGGTTTACTGGTTCGTCTGCCGTCGACGGAGAATAACAACAGGTGTGGGACTGTGGGTGAGTAGAGGGATGGCTAGGCCAGCGATGGGAGTACGATGGGGCGGTGAGGCCTGCGCGGCAGCACAGCCAGCCGCGGGGAGGAGGGAGCAGGAAGTCCCGCCGGCGCTTGTTTGAGCGGCTGGAGCAGGAAGAGCAGAGATTGAAGAAGCACGACGGCTGTTGGATGGACATCCAATAGTATACAGGCCATCTATGGAAATCCTCAAATCTGTGGAAAACAACATACAGTCCATCTGCCATTATTTCAAATAGTTTACAGCCCATTTGCTAATTCTTACAGGTTTTTTTGGAGCCCATATTCTTTTTGTTAGCATTACAACCCATATTGTGGCCACGGTTAAAAAATTATACGAAATTTTGCATATGTCGGTGTGGTCTGAACTGTTTTTAATCCCAAAATTTCGAGTCACATTCAGACTGGTTTTAAAAATAAATGTATATCAATATAAAATCCAATAAATTTTCCACGCATAAAAATAATTGCAATTTAAAATCTCGAAATGAAAAAAAGATATTTGAAACTAATTGTTGGTTTGATGTATTTTAAAAATGTACAACCTATTTCTCATTACTGATAGGCCATTTTCTCGGCCAACCGAATGAAGCTCTCCTTGTCTTGAAAGATTTGCAGCCCAACAGGCCTGATAAAGCGACTTACTTGACAAATCACAAAAAAACTGGGCTAGCCATTTTCAGAAAGAAAAAAACTACTGGGCTAGTCTGTGGTAAACATAAAAGAAAAGGCTGTCTAGACATGCCAGAGTGTCCCGCACAGCCCAGTTGACACCCTGCTTCCGTCTCAAAAACAAATTAGATAAATGCCACTCCAATTATGGCGATTCATAAAAATGCCACTGCAATTTCCAAACTTTGAAAAATGCCACTGCAATTTTTGCAAACTTTGAAAAACGCCACTGCAGTTTGCAAACTTTGAAAAACGCCACTCTGGACTTCAAAAAATGCCACTAGAAATGGCATGAAATGGCATTTTTCAAAATTTGGAAATTGCAGTGGCATTTCTCGGAGGCATTTATCAAATTAACCCAAAACAAAAATAACTGGGCGAGCTGCTGGGTCCCTGGTGTCAGCCGCTCATTGTGCAATTCTCTCGTTTATTGACTACGTTGACAATGGCATGGGACCCAGATGTCAGAAATCCACTAGGAGGAGCCATTTTTTATTGGCTTGAAATAAGGAGGCACTTGCTTGCATACTGCCATGACCTTGGCGGGTCCTTGCTGTCATCCTCTCCACATACAATCATCTCCTGATTGTGTACGCGTCAACTTGCTAGGCCCACAAGTCAGCCTCTAAACCCGTGGAGGACAAATACAACCCATTTAAAAAATAACAGCCCATTCCATACGTTCAAACGGAAAGTTCAACATTCAGAGCAAAGTAATAGGTCTGATCCACACATAGAGTACTGAACTTCCATGTTGACAACCATCATAGCCAAGTTAACTATCTACTCCCACTAGACAAGTACTAACTTACTCTTAGCTAACTAGATGATGCCGGCCGCCATCTGTGGTACATGCTAAACGCTGGCACCGGCGTCCCGCGCCTCGCCTCAGACTTGCCAGAGGTGCGATAGGGCGCATTGCTCGCGTGCGTTGGCCCTTTCCATGCCGGCGTGGTCCACCAAAGCTTCGGCTTCCAAGCCGGAAACCCACTTGATGAGCTGGTAGTAAAAATCGGTGTCGCGAACGCGTGCGTGCCCGACAGCCTCCAGGGCTATTTGCTGGGCGCCGGCCTCCACGTAGTCGACCCAGTTGTGGGCGCTCTGCTCGCGACTCAGAGCATCGGTGTGCTACTGCTCCATGTCCCACTGGCGGCGCAAATCGGCGATACGCTGCTCCTCCACCAGGCGGTAGCGCTCCAACAACTCCTGCTCCTCCGCCATGCGGTCGTGCTCCAACAACTCCTCGATCTGCGCATTGCCATCTAAAGACAGATAGAATGCCTCCTCCCTCCGTCTGCCTTCCGGTGAAAAACCGAACACTAGTTCCGGGGGTGACCGCCTCTGGCGTCGCCTACCGCGGACGGGCGGGGGCATGGCGGATGTGGCGAGTGACGTCGGGCCGGTGGGGGATTATGAGGATATGGCGAGTTGGGTCACGGTGGCACTGGAGAAGGCCGGGAAACAGTACTTATAGGGGGAAGGTAGTGCGACGGTCATCAGAATTCAATGCATAATGGCTTAGCGCGCCAGCTTGCCATGGAAAACTAGGGAAACTAAAATTATGATTGTGCCGTCCCGTCCGGTCTGGGTCGCATGCCGGCATGGCGGTCAAAAGAGTGCACTCGAATCATCTCCCTCCTTGTCAATAATGATTTCACGGATTTAAAAAGCCCACAACAATTAAAGCGTATCTTTTTTGCATCAGTTAGCTGCCTTAATTATGGCCAGCTGCATGCAGGCACTCAGAATCGCTCACAGGCAGTACACGAAGCAGCATGCAACGAGTCACAGCCGAGGGCACACATGTAGCCACTTAAATTGCTGGAATTAATTAGGCTTAAACTTCTGCATGCCGTTAATTATTGCCATGCCTTGGTCTTGCTGCTTTGCTCACGGGACTAATAAACCCGGACGGAGGGAGTACCTTGGTTGGTGAGAGGTTTGAATTAAGCCCTGCAAACCAGAAAGGGGGTACTAGTACGTGCGTGATCTGCTATTTATTCGTGTAGGATCGAGTAGGTCGTTTCTTGAATTGAGCCCTGCAAACCGGAAATGAGGTAGTACGTGCGTGATCCGCTATTTATCCATGTAGGATCGATAGTGTAGCTTGTCAGTTTCTTCAGAGGTAGGCATTTTTATCCGTATAGGATCGATAGTGTAGCTTGTCAGTTTCTTTAGAGGTAGGCATTTTTATTCAAAAAACTGCCACTTCGCATCTTGCATCGCAAATAAAACTGTCATAAGCACATTTGTAGGCTAGCTAGTGATCGATCAGTAACTTGTAAACACTGAGCGAACAGAAATAAGTAACTGTTAATGCATCTCAATGATTCACAGATCATATACAAATATGTAGCTCTAAAAGCAAAGATCAGCCACTTCGGATCTTGCGTCGCAACTAAAACTAACTAGTACGATTCCCATACATAAGATCAACATGTTAATGCATCTCAATGATTCACATATCATATACAAATATGTAGCTCCAAAAGCAAAGATCTAGAAAAAACATCTGTTCTTCCTACTAACATGGATGCTTCTCTTGGCCAACATTTAGTATAGACTGAAAGACAAATTTGTTTTTGAAGTCTACAATTCCTCTTGCAAACGTTGGAACCATGAGAATGAACCAGACATGATGGAGGAACATCCACTGCAATATGATTTGGTCTTCTCTTGATCACACCACGAGACTATTTTCGGAATACAAAGTTTAACTTAGGGAAAATGATGCCCATTGTATAATTAGACCAAAGCAATGAAGCACCTAGTGTTGGCCAGTAAATAGTATAGTACTACTTTTCTGCAGTCAATGAAGTGACTATCCAATCTTTGTGTCTATTTTCAAATGGCACTGCATGCAGTGACTATACTATTCTCTTGTGCAGTTCAACCAAAATTGCGGACACTTTGTTTGTTTGCCAAATAGCAACGGGCAGACATCTCTGTCTGCACAAATATCAAGCAGCTAGTAAACATATATCACACCATGTTCGCAGTGATGGAAGAGGTGAAATCGATACAACCGAAATTGAGCATCCAATCATTGAATCCTGTCCTGCACCTCCAATGTAGGTCCACCCTGCCAATAAATTCACATGCAAACCACTAGTATTACTATCTAATGACAGTACAAAAAGAGTAGCAAGATAGTAGCAAACCATGTACCTTCGTAATGAACAGCTCATAGTGCCACCAATTGGATATAAAGGTTTGGAAAAAACATGCTCCTAATGTTGAACCAGTTGGACTTTTTGTGCAGTTCCACTAAAATCGAGCATCCCTGTTTGCATAGATATTGAAAGTGTGATTACTATAAAAGTGGCACTAGTTGAAGCATAGACTCACAAATATAAGCATTCCAATTTCTTAATGGGAAAAGGTAGCAAGACTATTTCTAACCACCTGTTTGAAGGAATAAATAAAGCAACAGCGGCTGATGTCAGGAAGGCATAGATAGTTTTTTCTGAAAAACTAAGCCATTCTTGACCTTTCCTCTTCTTTTAAGCAAATTTTGTGTAGTTCTACTAAAATAAAATGCCATCACCACCTTGACAATTCAGTGACACTGTACAAAAGGAAATGACTTAACATTACATCATGATGTCGGGTATGTAGTTGACAGGCATAAGAGACAAACATACAGACCTACTCCGATAACATAATGAACATTAATTTTAACAAAGGTGTGACTAGCTTTACCGGGATAATTTGAGTGAACTCTACACCCTCTGTTCCTTAATATAAGACATTTTCGCGGTTCAATTTAAAGTACCCAAACATCTAGTATTTAGAAAAACAGGTAGTAGTTTTCTTGAGCACATATCTGGGAAAGCTTGCCACACTCTATTTATGTCCATACGCTAATGCAACACCATTCGAATACTCCAAATATACACTAATCCAGTGGCTAGAGCAGTAGTAGAGTAGTTAGTTTATTACAGGGTACAATACAATGGTTTTACTGAACAGATTTCAATAAACTCTAGCACTGGAAGGTTTCTATAAGAATTAACAATACAAAATGTAAAGGTAACAAGTTTCAGCATTGGTATACTAGCTGTGCATGAGCATTAAACCAAATACAGAAGTCTGAAGGTAACTAGCATTATTAACTAATGACAGTATAAAGAAATTGCAAACCATGTACCTCCAAGGTAAATATCATTTCTAACTCGTGAGGATCTTAAAAATTGCTATCCCAATCTTGATAATCGATCAAACATAAAAACTTGATCGAACGAATCAAGAGAACAGTCGGAGGACGAGGTGCCCACTCTTGACCTTTCCTCTTGTCTTCATAATTGTCTGTGCAATTTAACCAAAATAAAATGACATCAGCACCTTGGCATTTTGGTGACACTGTAATTTTTTTTAACTTATCTCATGAAAGTGAGGTATGTAATCTATAAGCATTAACAGTGCAAAAATCTGAAGGTAGTAATAAGTTTCATCATTGGTGTACTGGCTGTGCAACAGCATTAGAATGCCTTAGCTGAAAAATCTTTAATACATCCACAATCAACAACTAACCCTGAAATAATCCAGTGACATTAAATGGCATTGCTTAAATTTATCGGTGGCATTAGACTGAGAGCGGCATTAGTTAAATGTGGCATCACTTTAGCAGTAGCATTGCTTGACTTGACTGCTGGCGTTATACTAACAGCAAAAAAAGTGGCAATAAGAGCATGGGAGGCCCATTCGGACAGTGGGCGCACCAGTACGATGTACCTCCACGGACGCAGAGTGGGCGCACCAGTACGATGTACCTCCACGGACGCAGAGTGGTGCCCAGAGCAACAAATATCCAGGCAACATATGTGGATTACGCCCATTTTTGTTCTCTTTAGCCACATTTTTCCTATGTGAGGACAACAAACCGATCGACCTGGTCATTCTCTATTGCGTTGTCATGCCTTTCTACCCTTCTTCAACCAAGAGACACGAGACTCGTTCCTTAGCTACTGATTTTCCCCTTTTGAACCTAGATGCGGGTTTGATGCCTACTCTCTTGGACAGTACAGTCTCCCTTCCTTTCCTTATTCAACCCAGACATGGATTAGTCTGCATGAAGTAGGGTTTCCTTTAATAGTGCAAATTATGGTTTTCATCTACGTGGCCAGCAGAGCAGAGGATAGCAAATTGGGAAGATGGTGGAGTGGAAAAAGATCCACATGCAACGACATGCCAGATGGGGCAATAGAACAAGGGTATGGTTCGAAAAGAGGTAGCATACCTGAGGGTCAGTGGGAAGTGGCTTCGCTTGTGGTCGTCATCCTCCGCACACACTACAACAGCGAGCTTGGGGACGGAGGCCATCCCACGCGGGTGCTAGGTCTGAGAGGACGGCCTTGTCGTCAGTGCGTGACCTCGCTCGCCAACGACGAGTGCGTCAAAGCTGCACGTCCTTTTCTTCCCCGGTGGATCTGTGACCACCGGTGAGGAGGGAGAGAGGGGCCGTCTTTTTTAGATCTGGAGAGAGGGTGGTAGTGTGAGAGGCAAGTGGGCAGACCTTAGCAAGAAAGCGCTAAAGCTCCAGCCTATATATCTTTTTTATACTACCAGTACTGGAGGTGGAGTAGTGGTAAAGTAGTTTATATTTTCTCTGCGTACAGTACCAGTTAGTCGTGCTTCAAAACTGAACGTCACGCCATTAAAAATTAAAGGTCGATAACTAATGCGGCACCTCGTACCAACGCGATCGGATCGCATTTTGCACGAGAAATTACACACCATGTTTCGTTGACATGTGGTCCCGTTCCAACATATCAGTGAGACGACGGCGAGTAGTAGGAGTATTTCCGAACCGACGTGTAGGCTGGGGCGCCCCTTCGTGAACAGTGGCAAACTAGCAACCGTCCACCGACTCTTCGCCTTTCCCTCTTGATTTGGAACTGCTATCGCACGCTCTTCCTCTCCCTCCTCCATTTTCCTTCAGCCCTTCACCCTTTCTTCTGCCATTGTTCGATCGTCTTCTCCATGGAGGGAACAGGACGAAAACGACCCCGTTATTCTTGCCCCGATCTGAAAGATGACGTGGTGGAGGAACTCATTGATCGGTGCGACATCATCACCTTGGCTAGCATGGCAGGTTCGTTCAAGCCCATTCTCGACTCAACTAATAACATCATTACAAGGAACCCAAGAGTCAAGGAGCGGTTTGATCTCCCCTATCTTCTTCGCCGTGACCCTGATGACTGGCGCCGTCACGACAGAGGCCTCTCCCTGCGCAAGTTGATGCTGCTTGATAATGATACGTATGATGTTAAGATGCCATCGCTTGAGGGCAAGGCTTCGGCAGGCACAAATGGAGATTGGGTTGTTTACATTGGGTCCAACTGCGAGTGGGAACTTGTGAATGTGTACACTCGTGACTGGGTTCCACTTCCAAAAATCTCAGCAAACTGCCCAGAGGTTGAGCACACCGGTATTGTATGCACGTTCAAATACAATCATGGTGACTGTCTTCTACGGAAGATAGCAATTTCTCGAGTTCCCAACCGCTCTTGGAATTACAACAACTATGAAGTTGTTGCTATCTTTGACAAGCTTGTTGCCGTCCTTGGTGGTTTGACTAGATGGATATTGCTCAAAAATCAGTCTCTGTACACGGATGAGTACTGTGATGCAATTAAATACGAGGGCCTTGTGTTTGCTGCCACCACTCGTGGCACTGTTTTTGCATGGCATCCTCGTTGTTTCGGTACGTTTGTCTTCCACCGTAATTATAATTGTTTCATCCACATGCATGCGGGTTAGCAAGTTTCCCTTTACTAATTAACCTTCTTCTTGTGTTTCCAAGGTCCTGTGAACATTCCACCACCTATACTTGAAGATTTTTATAACCAAGGGGGAGATTATGATGGTGATGATCATGAGCATGAGGACGAGCAGCGCCCATATACTCTTTGGCGCCTGGTAACTAATTCCGATGGATCACCTCTTCTCGTGTGTATACAACCCACTGATGATGTTACTGCTAAGGAAGCAGGTGTAGTCTCCCATGGTCGCACTCTCCGGACCTATTCCAACACCCGTTGCATGGTATTCGGGATGGATACTAGTGTGCTAGCGCCAACTCCTTCTCCCTGGTACAGAATTGATAGTCTTGGAGAAAACTCGCTCTTCCTTGGACAAAACTATCCAATGATGGTGAAAGGCGATCCAACTGCTATTGACACAATGTTACTACCATTTATGAGAAGCAACTGTGTCTATACCTCGGACATTTGGGTGGTTCCCTACCCTGGTACTGATATAGTAGGCCGCTTCAGCCTGGATGATCAGTCCTGCATTGGTCTCCAGATCGACAATGGATGGCCCATCCCGGAGAATGACTTGTGGTTCAAAGCAAGCATTTCCAACGCCGAGGAATGGTTGAGTTGAAGTTCATTTCATTGCTTGTTATTTGTTGTGTGGTGAAAACTTTAGTATTTATAATGTATCCTCGTTGTCGATGTGGGTTGATGACCTGTTGTATGTAATAAAATGATATGCCTGTGATAAACTTACTAAATTTATGAATGGATTTCGAGTCGCTTCTGTGAGTGAGTGGTGCGACGAGGCAAAATATTTTTCGAATACATAATTGTACGTGCATTGCAATAGGTTATCGGATGAGGCCAATCAACAATAGTAGTACACTATTTGTACTAGCTTCACATGCTTCGCGCGTCATGCGGGTGTTTTTACTATAGCCATATTGTACTATGTAACCAGCACCTCGAATCCTCGATACTAGTAGTACTATATAGTAAGTAGTAGGAGTAGTAGGGTGGCATGGGCCAGAACAAGCATTCACGTCCAGGAGTACGACACACGCCACCAGCACGACTTCCATCTGACACCATATTTCTTGGAGTCTGTGCTAGAGCAATCTCTTCAACCTCATCGTTTCTCTAACTCAGCCATCGCGTGGCGGGCGAGGTGGGGGTTTGCCGATAGTCGGTTTCCTTAACTGCGGTCCCACTTGTAAGGCCAACTGCAACGCACGACCCCAAACGGACCTCCGTTTTGCATGAATTCCAACGATAATTTTGACTAGAAAAGCAAGACCAAAGAAAACAAGAACCACAAGAATACATTTTACTACTCCTGTAAGTTGGATTAGTGCCTTCTCGATGCATTCATTGTTGATCTGCGGAGGCTCAATCTTGCGTGCTTCTTTCTTCTTCGAGTGTAAAGAAGTAGACGTTTCTTCCTCGTGTCTAGTCTCATGTCTAGCCTCTATTCTAGTAGGAGTATCAACAAGTGCACTAATCTCATCTATAGCATCTGTGCTAGCTAAAAGTGATAGAACATCTACTAAATTGCGCTCTATCTATATATGGATGTACTCTTCTTCCCAATACAAAAACTTGCATCCATTCTACTCCCTCCGTTGCACAATACATGCCTTCTATTTGTCAAAATATATATGTATCCAGACATGTTTTAGTATATAGGTACATCCATTTTTGGACAAATGGAAGTCAAGTATTTTGGAACGGAGGGAGTACACAATAATTTTTTTAAGTTAGCACAACTAGTCTAATCCGAGAGAACAACCGAAGATTTGGTCGGGTTCTTCCTCCTTTTGCCGACACGTGGGACATCCAGCATCCAGGTCGTGTCATGAAAGAAAATAGAGTGGTAGTTGAAGCCACGATATGTGCATCTTGGGTTAAACTATAATAGAACCTTACTACTCTTGAGTAACTCTAAAAGCGGCCACCGAAGATCTTTCTTGGATTTGTTTTTCATCACCAACACGTCGAGGTGAAAGATGTGTAGGTTCAGTGGGTCCGCTTGCGTTTTCACTGACATGTGGGACCGCATGTGAGCAAACAGACGATGGGCTCCGCGTGTCCGCTGGCTGGCTGAGAAGAGAGATAGAGGAGGGCTGAGCACGGACTGCAGGAAATTTGTTCTACGTACCTCGATATAGGCTCGATATAGTGGGGTGGCATGGGCCATAACTAGCATTCACGTCTAGCAGTACGGCACATGCCACCCACACAAGTCCCATCCGACACCAATTTTCTTGGAGTCCGTGCTACAACCATCTCTTCTCCCTCCCGTTTTCTCAACCATCGCGCGGTGGGCGGGGTGGGGGTTTGCCGATAGTCGGTTTGCTCAACTGCGGTCCCACTTGTAAGTGAAAATTCAACACCGCACACATTCCCGCTTGAGCGGCATGCCGGACCAACTGTGTGGGGGTGCAACGCAAAAACGGCAGGCTTTTCCTTTTGAACTCGTAACTTGTAAAATTCGGTTCTGCTCCATGGCGCGATCGATAGATAGAAAATAACGATTTTGCCTAGAGCAATGAGAAGTTTGGTTCTGGCGCCGTTCATGCATGGAGTACGTACGAAAATTATGAAGTTGAAGCGAAAGGTAAGATAATTACTGTAGTATCATATACTACTACATGGATTTGACGGAAAGATAAAAATACATATGGATCCATCAACGACATCCTCATGCCCTCGTGCGCCGGGTCACCAACCGACGTGTGAGGAGCAGTAGTGTTGGCAGCGAGCTCAACGTGCTTCTGAACAATGCCGTCCAAGGTTGCCCTGCGGTCCAAGAAGGCCAGCGTCCTATCGTCCTCCTCTTGCATGTAGTAGTCCTTGTGGACGATTTGCGCGTAGACGTGGGTGATTATGTCGATGGTGTCTTGCTGCGCCAGGCGCTGCGCGGCGAGCGCGAGCTCGAGGTGGACATTCTCCAGCGCGACGGCGGGCAGTCGCAGGGCCACCAGTGCGTCGAAGAGGTTGTCACCATAGTGGCCGTTGAGGGTGGCGGGCATCGCAGAGCCTGGGCGCGTCGGCTGGAGGCTTACGTCAAAGTCATCCGTGAGCTTCTTGACGACGGTGAACTTGTCTAGGAAACCGACGAGGACCTAGTCGAACAAGGAGACGAAGCTGTCGTCCAAGCGGACCCTTGCCCTGGCGGCCTCAAGCAATACTACCTGGAGACGTTCCTCATTGCCGGGCTGTAGGCCGACATCGTGGACCACCTGGCACAGCCGGCTGATGCTCGCGCTCATCGCCTCCATGGGTCTAGCTCAGCTTCTAGTCAACTGATCTTGCGATTCGAGTGATCACTCTTGCCCTTGGTTAGCGTGCGTAGGTGCGTAGGATTTCGTACTACTCCTCGGCCCTCCATTGCACCTGCCTTTGGCTATATGATAGGTGGGCCAGCCACCCCCTGGGCCCACGTGTCATTCACCCAAAGGCAGTTGCCGTAAGTCAATGAAGCTGCGGCCCCCTTCATGCCTGTGCAGTATAGTCATCTCACCGGACCTCTAGTTGGGATCAAACGAGAGAAGTTTGATGTTTACTGGTTTATTGGCCCTCTTTGCATTTTGCGGCAAGTTTTGACCTTTGATTTAACTAATAAAATGTTAATGCATGTAAACAAAAATGTTGTGTAAGTCACATTACGAAAACCAAATAATCCCAAAACACTTAGGCACGATGCATTAACTCCCTCCTTGTTTCTTATTTCGTGACATATCAACGAATGAGAGATGTGGGCCATGCATGCTTTCAATGACTTGAGACTACCAAACATGACATGACGTGTTTAGTTCATTGCATGTAATCCTATTAGTACTCTAGTTAGCAAAAAAAAATAAGTTCTCTCGCCGATAGGAATAAGACACCATGTATTTATTTACAGAGGGAGTAGTACATCTTTTGTGACATGCATTACTAGATATTGCTAGTCAAATACTAAAATCCAGATGGACATGGTAGTACTCCTAAATCCAGACGGTGGTGCTACTAGTACTAGTAGTAGTACTACCAATGTAGTAGTAGGAGTACTAGCACTGTACTACCCGTTGGTCAAATTATTACGTGCTGCTCCTCACAGTGAAGTGACAAGACCCTGCGCCAGAGATGACACCTGAGTATAGGCGCCGTGTTCGGCATACCATAGTCAGCCTCACCGTCTACAGTCACTATCATCATGGCTGTAGAGCTAGCCTGCTTACAACTAGCCCTGTTCGACATAATTTCCCGTGCGTAGATGCCCGTGCATTGCACGGAACACCAAGATTGGGGGTGGACGGCTCTGGCAGCGGCCATCGAGCCAGATTTTGCCATGGCCTTCTAGATGTGGTGGGGAGGAGATAAGGCTGATTGTGAGAGACAAGGAGTTGTTTGTAAATAGGGAACAAGTGCGGGCATATTTTTGCAAAAATGGAGAAGCTTGGTTTGTATGCATCAGATCTAGATCCGACGGCTATTGGTGAAAGATGGGAGGCACAACATCATCACCAAATCAGGACCTGTTTGATTCATAGGATTATTAAAACGCAGGAATAGGACACGGCAATATTACAAGTTTCAAACTGATACTACAAATGTTAGGAGTAATGCTGCACCTACGAAGAGGGAATTACTAGGAAGTTTACGTAAGAACTTTCGTTACTTTAGGTGGATGCAGCATTTTCATACAAACTAAAATCCACCGCCCTGACAAGTCACTAATGGGCAAATAAGTTTTTGAGTCTCTGGCCACTTGATGTTTCAAAAACAAATTCAGCTTCTACGGAGACTTTGTCATTTAGGCTTAGACACTTGCGGTGATCAGCACGCCTTTCATTGTTGCGCCAGAGAACGCCAAAACTCATTACCTTGAGCACACTTGCCTCCAGAACAAAGAACCTGGCCAATTTAATCTCAGATGTGCTGCCTCGGTAGTCGATCAAATCAATTTATGTAAGATGGAGATCAAGGCATTCGATGAGATTGTTATAGTGCAACACATTTTTCACTTTCGGGTCTTTTTTATCTGCAAAAGAAGAGAACATATTAGAGCAGCTAGCTGCATAAGATTGCCGTGTCATCAAGAGGTACCAATATCATTCGCTCATACGATAGGGTTGGCTGGCTAGTGATATTTTTTCACTCTCTCTCTCTCTCTCTCTCTCTCTCTCTCTCTTTCTGTTTCCTCTCATTTAACTAGGAGCACGTGAAGAGCTTGGGCATTTGTTGCCTTCCACTCTGTGGTCGATGCCATATTTCGCAAAAGTATGCCACATAATACGCATCGATGTCAAATCAAAAGATTTTGGCACCGCTCTCGCGATGTGAGAGAGTTGGCACCGCTGTGCACACAGACCCACATGTATAAACAAATCAATCAAACCAACTACACCAGCCTCTCACTCTCCCAAACAAGTGTTTTTTATTGCCTCAGTCCTCTCTCTCTCTCCAATGCAGTGTTTTTTCATTGCGTGAGTTAATTTGGCACCGGAGCAAAGTAGGTGATCCAGATTGGGGCACCAGGTGAGCAATGGAGGGGCATCGATGCCAAATGCATCACAAGTGAATTTGGCACATGTTTTGGCCTACATAGCCCACTTTTGTACTCCCTCCGTCCCAAAATTCTTGTCTTTAATTTGTCTAAATACGGATGTATCTAGTTACATTTTAGTGTTAGATACATCCGTATCTAAACAAATGTAAGACAAGAATTTTGGGACGGAGGGAATACTACCTCGTATTTAGTATAAAATTTTGACCATAGATTTACCTAAGAAAATGCCAATGCATGTCACTAAAAATTATACCATTTGAAATTATGTTCAAATACGAATCCAATGATATAGTTCTTAGTGACATGCATTAACATTTTGTGAGTTAAATCTATGGTCAAATTTTGATACTACAAGATTGGAAGAGTAAACAAGGACGGAGGTAGTACTTGCTCTTAGGGTAACCATAGAGTTACCGGAGTAGTCTAAGTTACTTTCCACTATGACTAGCCTAGGCTACTATAGTAGTACAGCATAAAAACGATGCAGGTGATCACGTGAGAAAAAATACTAAAACATTTCTTTCGGTGCAGTGCGTAGATGCAGTTTTGAACACTACACTTGTCATCGTAATTTGGGAAAATTACGAAAAAATTGAGCTATGTTGTGATTACCGTTTACTTATAGGAAAGAAGTTTCACCTCGATGAGTAGCCTCTCCGTGCATGGAAAGCATGTAAGGAATCCAACAACTTGATCCAGATTGGGGCCGATAGATTTTAGTGCTAAGATCTTCACTGTGCGCATGGACTGGGTCAAGCTTGTGGGAATCATTTTCTGGAAGACGGTCGTAAATACATCAAGAAGAAATTTAAAAATGTGAATTTCAAGAAGACAGAGAAGAAGATGAGTGCTGTACATGAACGATTACGGATCCAATAAAGAGTTCGGAGAATTTGGCAGACGAGTACACCAACGCTGTCAATTTTGGCGCATCAATGACCCTGATTTTTGTTGGACCTTCTAGATCCGATACAAGCAATCTCTCAAGGAAAGGCACATTCTCAATGACCATAACATGGAATAGCTGGAGCGATATCTTCCCAATTGATGTCTTGTTGCGGGGCCAGCAAGACACATAAATCCATCGGAGATTCATCGAGGCGATGTGGAGGCTAATGAACCAGTGGATCTACTCAAGACGAAGGTACTCGAGCGCAGTACAGCTGCGGAGCAGGTGCTCCATAGCCTTCTTCGAGATGACAACATCGAAGAGGTCGAGCTGCTTGAGTTGAGGGAGAAGAAGGGCGGGCGCGACATTAATCTAGGGAAGATAGCAGGAGCTGAAGCTGGCGCGGTGCAGCATTGGCGTGAGGCAGAGCCTGGACGGCGGCAGAGAGCGACATCGTCCAGCTTCAAAGCTGAGCTCCTCGAGCTGATCTAGGGCGGGGGATAAGAACCACTCGTCGAACTTGGGTTGGACCTTGCAGTTGGTACTGAACATGCGGATGTCAAGGCGTCTGGCTGGCCCAGGGTGCGATGGAAGGATCTTGGAGACTGCGGCCATGCATTTGCAATCCCCGTCACAAAGGCAGTTGTCGATGGTGAGGTTAAGGGGGACGCAGTGCCAGAGTGGGCGTCACCGCCGAGAGAGCAGGGCGGTCCGCATGACAGATTTGGTGGGGAGGAGGCCGATGATGACGAGCAGCATGTCATCGGGGAGGCTGCCGATGAAGTCTAGGCTCGCCGGATGCGGTTTTGGCTCGAGCCGCCTCCGCTTGTTGGGTGCCTCGCCGTCCATCTCAACCGGCAGCAACGCTGGTGTACACGTGTGCTGGTGTGTGTTGTGTGCTGGGTGTGCGCGAGTGCGTCCTTCTGTGCATGCTGCCGCACAGTGGTGAATTGTGCGCGAGTGCGTCCTTCGCGCGCAAGAAGTTTGTCCTCAATGCGCCCTCAATTTACTAGCGTGCGGGGTGCTACCCCGAGTGGTTTCAACTTTGTTTACTTCACCGCGTGTCAGATGGGCCTCTAGTTTACTTATTTTCACCCATTGCCACATGGGCCAGCACACCAAGATACAGAACACGAGCTGACAACACAACATGTGGATTGGTTGACCGGTCAACTAAACAATATACGGAGCTATACGCTGACACAGTGAGCATATAATCTGTCGATATAAAGAGTTTGAGTGAGAGGGGAGGCCCGTGAGAGATAGCAAAGAGAGAGAAAGAGCTACTCCCTCCGTTCCATAATGTAGTTCCAACATTTTTTTAAGTCAAACTTTTGAAACTTTCACCAAGTTTATAAAGAAATTACTTATATCTACAATACCAAAGGTAAATGATAGTATGAAGTAAGTACATGTTGTGATGAATCTAATGATCGTTCCAGATGTAAATGTTTTTCTCCACATATACCTGGTCAAACTTTTCTGAGGTTTGACTTTTCAAAACATCCATATGCTTATGGACGTGACAAAGTCCCTAACGAGAGAGAGAGAGAGAAAGAAAGAAAGAGAGAGAGAGAGAGAGAGAGAGAGAGAGAGTGAAAAAAGTGTGTGTGCGTGTGTGAAAGAGACATGGACAACACACGATAAAAGTAGAGAAAAAGCGTGCGTGTCTTATGCAAACATATCACACATGCATCTTCGACAACGGAGGCAAGGTGAGGAGATAGTGTGTGGTGAATCTAATGGTATATGTTTGCCGTACTAGATGTAATTCTTTTTCTCCACATACATGGTCAAACTTTGTGATGTTTGACTTTTCAATATATCTATATGCTATGGACGGAGGAGAGTGCCTCAGTCAAGACAGATCAAGTGCGTGTGAAGGAGAATGAGTAAGTGTGCAAAAAGAGTATGCGTGTGAAAGAGAAAGTGACAACAAACGATAAATTAGAGAGAGAGAGTGTGTTTTTTCGTTTCTTATGCGAACATATCACGCATGCATATCCAAGATAGAAAAGCGAGGCGAGGAGATACACGAAGATAGCTAGTGTGTGATTGTTTGCAACGGAGAGAGACACCCCTGTAGCACATGTCCAATAGAGGTCTGGCCAACAAGGAAAAAAGGTCGAGAGGGACACATGGATGGCATGGACGCATGGGGAGGGAGATAGGGTGTGTTTGTGATAGAGAGATCCCCTCGAGATCGTGAGGGGACTATATTGGTGGGAGATCGAGGGAGTGCGTGCGCGATAGAAAGATGCCCCGAGAGAAATCGAGATAGACCATGCACATGTTTGTGATGGAGACTAAGATTAGCTAGTCATATACATATAGGGGGGACTGCGTGTGCCTACAATTGAGTGAGAGACCATCATACTTGGCTAGCTGGGCATGAGATTGTGTGTGTGTGTGTGTGCGTGTGAGATGGAGAGAGAACGAGGGAGAGAGATAGAGTTTTAGATGGGCCTATCGAGTGCGAGTGAGATATGCATGTGTATGTGTGACCCAGGTGGATTGAGAGTTTGAGAGAGGGGCGAAGAGCTCCGAGATGACATAGTGGTGCGTGAGAGAGTTACGGGCAAAGAGCCAAGGAATTTGTGTGCGTACGATGAGTGCACCCAAGATATCTAGCTTGGACTAGCTAGAGTATCAT
>NC_057798.1:276842578-276926896 GCF_018294505.1 Triticum aestivum
GAAAGGGAGAGGGACCAACAAGGTTTTTGTGTCGGATGCATGCGACAGAATTGAAGATTGTCAGCGAGAGAGAGTGAGAGAGAGAGAGAGAGAGAGAACAGGAGTCCGGGAGAGGGGGAGGTCGCGTTTTTTTTGCATCAAAGACTGATATAAACCATGTTTCGATATAAAGTTGCATTCAAATATTTAAATTGGAGAACATGTTGTCTGCAATCCACACATGAACAGATATATGCGTATATCAAACAAGTTCATTAATTTGACTTTCAACATGTTCATGGAGTACTATAATACTGTACAACATGCTACTCGATTGAGGTGTTCAATTTTGGATCTAGTTCACTATTTTGACCTACTGAACGAGCTAGTTCATTGAATCGAGATATTTCATTTTGGGTTTGATTCGCGTTTTTGAGTGGGTCAACTATTTGTCATATAGTAAATCGCTAGCAACGAGCATGTAAAAACACATTACTCCTGAGCATCATCTCTCCATCTAAAAAAGAAGTGGCAAGCTAATATTTCAAAATTTGATTCGAATCGATTTGGTAAGGTAGACGTGGATGCTCGTTCTCCCAAAATTTGAACGAACTGTTAAACATCCTCTCTGCTCGATGGAATTCGCCTGAGCAAATAAATGGGAGACGCGAAATTACCATCCTATGTGGGACACGCATCAATTGGCCCGTTGTACATCGAGGGTAGGTTCGTAACTTCATCCAAGCGCGCCTTCTCCTCGGCCGAAATGACATGTGCCAAATAATTCATAAACCATGGTCGGCAAAACACGCTCTCCTCGCCCGAAATACCTCGCGCCCACTATTTCAAAACACGCTCTCCTCGCCCGAAATCGCTCGCGCCCACTATAGTTCAAAACACGCCCTCCTCGCCCGAAATCGCTCCAGCCCACTATTTGGGGAGAAGCAAAGTTACTCTACTATCCCCGACCCTCAGTACACAGACCCAAGCCAAGAAGCCTATAGGCAAGGGTAGAACTATAACTCCCCCTCACATTTAAGACAAATGCGTCCGTAAGACATGGTTCCACTCCCCTCCCAATTCCCCCCCGCCCGCCCCCATTCATACCTCATGGGCGCCAAATCACCTTCTCCTCGGGAAGCTCCCTTCTCCCGAGCCGCGAAACCTCAGCCCCACCTCCATGGCGCCCCCCACCGCACCAATTTCACAGCCGCCCTCCTCCCTAATGCCGGAGATGCTGTCCAATTGCCGTCGTGGACTGGGCCGTGTGCCTCTTACTCCGTGCTGCTGGTGCTGCCTCGACGACGGCCGTGTGAACCATACTGGAGCCGATTCACCCCCGCCGTTGTTCATGGCGCCGGAGCGGCTCCAACTTCGGATCCGTCCAGAGTCCTGGCGCTGCTTCCACGTAGCCGTCGACCATCGCGACATTTCTCTTTCCCTGCCGCAGGTCGCCACCGCAACCGTGCCGGCCTCACCGACTCGGCAGCTGGACCTGCCTACTTCACCATGCCACCAGATAGGTCGCACCCTCATCTCAAATCACTTTATTTAGGCATCAGTTGTCTGAATTTTTATTCTGGGCCAATCGATCCCCAATGGGAAGCAGCACCCCTTGAGGCGGCAGAGCTCCTAGGTTGCCGGTTGGCTGGTGTCTAACGTAAGGGTGCGGGGCCGCAAGTTCGCCGTGGAAGCAGCGCTTAGATGGCTATCTTTTAGAGTTGTGTGGGTTGAAGGTACTGCCGCCGCCGGATCTGGATGACGGGGAGTCTTTGTGGATTGGCCCGGGGGCGGCGCAACCACGACAGTGCGGTGGTGTGGGGAGCGGGGTTTTGTCCGGGGCCACGGACATCGAAGGCAGGCTGCTCTGCCGTTGGTCGCTGGCTCTTCGGGGAAGATTCTGAACAATGTCAGCCGGGAGGCACAAGACGGCCATCAAGCCATCCAGCGTAGATCGAACAATACCAAAATAAAATAAAATCGTGTGACCCCAATTTATTCTTCAGTCAACAGACGTGTGACCAATCTCGAACCTTGCTGTTGATCTCTTAGTGTATTTCTTCAGATCAAAGAGATATGTCGTTCTTAACATTATGCGTTATCTGCATCTTCAGACACACCGTCTTCCGACTCACCGCAGCTGCTCCAACAAGGGAAGCATACACCAGAAGGGAGCTACAGTCCCCACTCAACAGTTCCCTGCATCGAATGCGCGTGCCCGACATGGATAGCCACAACAACTGCAGGGCCATCGACAAGTCAGCACATGATGCTCACTCCTATGGATGGCAGCCAGATAGGTTGTACCCTCATCTTACTTGTGTGCAACATTTATGTCTTTGTTATTCATCTAAGCATGGAAAATAGATCATCACATTTCACTGTATATTCATGCTGATCTCTTACGGGTCTTGTTCAGGAGTTCACGCTGTTCCATAGTTCAGCTAAGATACTTGTTCTTTAGGTAACACTGTTCCATAGTTATCATCCATCAGCCAATGCTATCCCACAGGCTGGTGATTATAGTATTATACCACTTCTAGTATTAGCTATGTTGTTCTTTAATACTTTTGTGTGCCATCTAGTTAATCTCGAGTACAAGCGATACATATTCTGTAGCTTTCATCTGTGTTCTCCCTTTAGTTTATGAAACCTATTGCTGCTAGTTAACCCCAGTCCTACTATTTATGTCGTCTCCTACAAGCACTCATTACATAAATCTAACTACTAGTTGTCTTCCATGCATGTCAGATATAATTGCACACACTAATATATCCACAAGAACCTCACGGAGCAATGTAAAGGCCAATAAACTTGATGTCAATGATACCCAATATGATGGAACATGTAAAGGCAGTTCTTCAGAAGACTTGCAGAAAGATGATGAATCCTCTTCATCCCACAAGGTCCTTGCTCTAACTTGGCCTGTGATATGGGTACAACATGCATATAATGTCCTGGAGTGTATCTACTCTGTCGCAATGCCATGTGCTTAGCATGCTGATCATGCATGTAAATATGTCATGCCTTCCTGTTTTTCAGTACCTATTCCATTCATGATAACATGTTTTCAAATTCAAGTACTGTCATTCTACTCTATCGCAATGCCATCTGCTTAATTTGGACATCATGCTTCTGAATATCATATGCAATGTTATTCATCAGTATGTACTTCATCTGTCTGCCATACCATGTTTTTTTACATTGAAATGCTGTTCTAGTGCTCTGTTGCAATGCCATCTTATTTTCCCAATCATACACGTGTATGTTGCCTTAGTTATTTCTGTATGTATTTCGCTAGCATATAGTTTTACATTCAACCAGTGTTTTTTTGCTGTGTTGTCCTGTCGTATCCCTAGCTCTTACACCATACTCCCTCCGTCAGGATTACATGTTGCTGAAATGGATAAGAAATGATGTATCTAGAACTGAAATACGCCTAGACCCATCCATTTTTTTCCGGATGGAGGGAATACATGTCAATATGTCATGCCTTTCTATTCTTCAGTACCTATTCCATCTCTCTTCTATCGCATGTTTTATAATTAAAGCACCATTCTTCTATACAAGGCATGCAAGGGGAAGACGACTATGTTAGAATATGAAGGGTTACAAACAAGGCCTTTGCAAAAGATCCAAACGCCAGGAGATAATTGTCGGATTTCAGGTTTCGGCAGACCCTTGAGGTTCGAACACTGGGGTGCGCGCGGAGATCACACCCCCAGCCTACTCATGTCTCACCGCCTCGCTAGGATCTAAAACTATGCGAAGAACAACACAAGGGACATGAGATTTATACTGGTTCAGGCCACCATTCTGGTGTAATACCCTACTCCAGTTTGTGGTGTGTGGATTGCCTCTGGGGCTGATGAGGAACAGTACAAGGGAAGAACAGCCTCACAAGGGTCTGTTCTTGGTTGGTGCGATGAACTGCTAGGGGAGTTCAGTCGCCTCTCTCTCTCTATGTCTCAGCTGTTGATCCGATCAGATCTCCCCCCTTACCTGTGGGTGGCTAGTCCTATTTATAGGCGAAGGCCCTCGGCCTCTTCCCAAATATTGAGCGGGAAGGGCACCAACAATTGGCCATTTTGAAGGGGAACATCTAGTACACTTATCCTGACTAAAGTTGGTCCTCTCCTGCCAAAGACCCTGACGATGACGCTGGCTTGGGCTCCACGATGACCTCCATTCTGCCGTCCTGCTGGTTTTGGTCTTGTTGCCTTTGCCTGATACCCTTGCATGCGCTTGCCCCCTTTGCACCAAAGGGGAAACAAGGACTCTGCGCAGGCCGACGCCCGCCTGGAGCCCGCCTGGTCTTGGTTGTCATGGCTTGCGTCACGGGCACCTCGTGAGGTACCCCGCCTTGATAGCTCCGTCTCCTCGCGAGCCAGCCTGACGAGGCCGTGCCTGAGGAAGCCTCCTGTCGTCCTTCCCCGCGAGGCCTAGCCCCTCGCGAGGGTCTCGAGCATGTGTTGATGAAGATGGGCCGTACTGGGCCACCCCTTGAGCCATGCCGCAGGCCGTAGGCACGCAAGTCTGGGTACCCCCGTTCCCAGAAAGCCGACAGTAGCCCCCGGGCCCAAGGCGCGCTTGAACTTGTCTTAGTAGAGAAGCGAAGAGGTAAGTGCGAAGCGCCGCGGGCCCCAATAGCCTGCGGCCTTGGGCGCCGCGTGGCGGTTGATTGGACGTGGGCGCCCTGGATCCCCACAACGCCTCGGTAGCTACACGATTTGACAAGTCCCTGCATGCAAAACAGGTCATGATTACCTGTGATCGTGGAGGCCGACGGTTGGCCTCCCTCTGCTATATGTACGGAACGGCGCTAGCCCTTCCAATCCATCTCTTCCCGCTACTCTTCGTCTTCCTCTTCGTCCTTGCCCCTCTCTTCATCAATGGCACCGATCCGTCGGTTTTCTACCGAAGAGAAGGGGAAGGCCCCCCAGAGAGAGTCCTGTCCCGCATCCTCCGAAGAAACGGCTCGTCTCTTTCCATGGGGAAGGAGCTGCCTAGCAGGAGATGTCGAGGCCATGGTTCGAGCGGCCGCCACCGGGGTTCCCACTGCCCTTGTATGCCCGGATTGAGGGCCCCCAAGATGCTGGCGTCGAGCGGCATCGCCAGAAGCGCCATCGCCGCCGGCGGATCACGGCGGTGCGCGTCGTTCCTCCTGGGGTTCACGCCATGAGCTCTGCTCGCGAGCTCATGCTTTATGCCGCCACGCCTCCTCGGTCTTAGATTCACCTCCCTCCTTCCTTCGCCTTCGAGATCCCGCCGAGGGGGCCTATAGAGCTTTGGCCGCAGCATGCTGGATGCAGTGCCCCTGCGACTGAAGCGGAGGTCGAGGTCATTGCTCCGGGCTGGGTCTACCTGACTCGTGGCTGGGGCAAGATCGCCCGGGTCGGCAGGACGGGTGGCGCCCTTGCAATCCACCTCGAGTACGATGGTGCCTCCCTAATGTTCTTCAAGGTCTTCGACACGGAGGGGCGCCGGCTGGAGTGCTGCCGTGAGAAAGGCGGCCGGGATCCTGCCGCGACGAGGACTAGGCTCGTCAACCGCTTCCCCAGCAGCTCCTCAGGTAGCAGAGGTGTCGGAGGATCCAGCGACTCCGCCAGCTCCTCGCGACCACGGAGACGAGCGACGACAGCTACGAGCCCCCGAGCTTGCGTCGCTCCCAGAGCAGGGCGGGCTCATCGGGCCGCCGTCGCCACTGATCTGTATGGGGTTGGCGCCGGTGGCTGACGGCCCACTGTTGATGATGGC
The DNA here is from genome assembly GCF_018294505.1 of Triticum aestivum. NCBI lineage: Eukaryota > Viridiplantae > Streptophyta > Magnoliopsida > Poales > Poaceae > Triticum > Triticum aestivum. The sequence goes on from NC_057798.1 coordinate 276,848,315, forward strand.
GTCTCTCGCGGTGGCGTGCGTAGTTAGCACTCCTTAGGATCTACTCCTTTTGTTCTCTGCAAGGAATCGAAGAATACACCCCGCGGGGGTTTGTAAGGTGCTTGTAGTTCCGTTTGTTAATACGATCCTTATCATGAAGTGGTGAGGGGTGCTCGCCCCGTCTTAGCTTGGTTCCTCCTTTTGAACCTCGGAGGACTTGACGCTCTGCGCTGGCAGGTCCCGGTCCCAAGGCAGGCTTCAGCCGTCGCTGGTATGCCAGGTCGCGATGCCGTGGTCAAGGCCAGGAGGTGAGCGGCCCGGGGTCCAGTAAGAGCCCCTGAGTCGCGATGCTCAGGAGGTCCCCTTTAGCGCTCAAGCAACCATCGCTTGGTGAGAAAGGAGTGCAACGTCGCTAAAAACAGAACTGCATTAGGTGCGAGGCTGGTGCTGTGATGGCCAGTGCTTCCAGGGGATGACTTATCTCGAGGGTCAGAAACTGCTCCTTGCCGCGGCGCTGGGCCCGTGCACTGGCAGCCGAGGAATTGCCTCGCGAGGTCCCCCACGTGCCTCTTCCCTCTTGTCTTTGCTCCCCTTCGTGCTCTACGTCCTCAGGTCTCGGCCATCAAGCGGGCTCAGCCGTCGCTGGTATGCCAGGTCGCGATGCCGTGGACAAGGCCAGAGGGTGAGGGCTGGAGAGCCGGTAAGAGCCCATGAGTTGCGATGCTCAGGTACCCCCCCTTTAACGTGCAAGCGGTTCGCGTGGACGAGAGCGAAGGAGACGCCGCGGAGGCCTCGCTGGACGCTGCTCCTTAGAACGATCCTGCGAGTTCATCATGAGAAAAGCGAGGGTTTCCCGTTACAACTGCCGGCCAGCTGTTGGTTGCTCTAGGAGGGTGACGAGGCACTGAAGGCTTGGTGAGGTGGCGCCCTGCGGGGCTGCCGCGGCCAGAGCTCAGCCGTCCAGGTTTGTCGACGTTGCAGGGATGGACCCATGTGCAAGCGCCGTGCCGTGATGGAGCAGCTCCATCAGTTGGTGTCAATCGAGCGGGCGATTAGGTCAAGCACGTTAGCCATGAAGGAGCGAATCCATTTAGAAAGACACAGAAAGAAACGATCTCCGCTAGGTCGGGCCCGAGCGTCCTTGGGGATGATGCAGCCCGAGGGGCGCCCCCGATAAAGTAAGCTGAAAACATGAACTAAAGGGATACAAGTCGCAGGGACGGACCCACACGACCTGGGAATGATGCAGCCCTGGGGGCGCTCCCAGCTGAAAATGAGACTCGAAGGATGTCACCTAATGATGCTGAAGATGGAGGGATGCTGAAGTGGCGGACGGCGTGCACTGCAGGAGATGATCTTCACGAGCCCCCAGGCCCAGGGGCCTCGGGAGGCTCCGGAGGCACTGGCGGCTCCTCGCGGACCATCTCCATCTCCGCCAGGACTGCGGAATGCCTGACCGCCTGAGCCTCCAAGATGCTCCTCATGAGGCGCTGACGCACCGCAGCCGCGTTCGGCAGGCCGTAAGGCATGCGAATATAGCTGTGGGGTGGGCCTTCGCAGCGCCCCACGCGTGAGGGCCAGAGGCGCTCCTAAGAGGCGGCTCGGTTGAGTCCTGGTATGTCGATGCAGACGCGCAACCCACCATCCTCGCCTGGATGGGGAGCTACGGCGGGCAAGCGACGGCTGTCACTCATGACTCTTGACTCCTGCAGCTCCTGAATGATCTCGCTGATGAATTCGTGAGGGTTTGGCCCTCCTTGCCTTGCTTCCTCCTGAGGGAAACATGCGTTGAAGCACGCCTCCAAGTGGTGCCCAAGCGCCTCCCTCGTAATCTTAGCAAAGTCGATGGCCCTCTAGAAGAGAGCCCCCGAGCCCTGCTTGAGGAGGGCGCCGGGCGCGCCTTCCTATGTGACAAAAGGAGGTGCCCCTGAACGGGCGCGGGCCCTGAGGGGCCTGCCTCCCGAGGGGTCGGGCCAGGCGATGTCTTCTTCTTCTTAGGAGCAGCCTCGGGAGGCCTCCCGTTCCTGTGATCTGGGTCTTCAATTGATGCGGCTTGGAAGGCACGTTCCAGAGAACACACAACGTCTCTCTCTTCACAAGGCACAGTGATGACTCCGCCGCTTCCTGGCATCTTGAGGACATTGTAGCCGTGATGGGTCACAGCCATGAACTTGGCCAGGGCTGGGTACCCGAGGATGGCATTGTACGGCAGGCAGATGTGAGCGACGTCAAAGTCAATGAGCTCGGTGCGGTAGTTGTCGCGCTTCCCGAAGGTGACAGGAAGGTGGACCTGCCCTATCAGAACCGTGGAACCATCGGTGACTCCTGAGAAAGTCTTGGTTGGCTGCAACTGATTGTATGGCATTTGGGAGATTGTTGAACATTTCGACGGATAGGACATTGAGCCCCGCTCCGCCATCGATGAGGGTCCTGGTGACTTGCACATTGCTGATGATTGGGGAACAAAGCATCGGGAGGACTCCAGCTATGGCCGCACACTTGAGCTGATCCACTGAACTGAACGTGATTGCGCACGATGACCACCTGAGAGGGCGTGTGGCCTCAAGCTTGGGGAGGACTGCATTCACTTCGCGAGCAAACTGCTTGAAGATGCGCTGAGAGGCCGGGGCTTGTGCACAGCCCAAGATGCAAGCGATTGCGCGCGCTCCTGGAAGCCTCCAGCCCCCTCTTCCTGGTGATGGTCATCGTTCCTCCTTGGCTGTGGTGGCAGAGGAGGGAGGCCCGCATTGCCTTGTGGGCGATCCTCGTGAGGCTGATCTCTCCAACCCCCCTCGTGAGGTGGGTCCCTCCAACCTCCCTCACGAGCCTGGTCCTGCGAGCGGTCCTCGCGAGGTCGGTCACGCCATCCCTGGCGAGGGCCACGGTCTTCCCATCGTCCTCCGCCTCTTCCTCCTCCTCCTCGGCCATAGCCCCTGTCGCTGCGCTCGGGGCGTCGGCCGACACGCACGTCTCACACGGCTCTGAGCTCTTGGCATTCGTTGGTGTTGTGGGTGTGGAGGTCGTGGTACACGCAGTACCGGCTGCCCTTGGACGACTTAGGATGATCCCTGCCTCGCTTGGTGTCTGGCTCTGCTGCAAGCATGGCAGCCCCCTTGCGCTTCACGTCCTTGGTCTTGGGCTTCTTCTCTTATGGGTCAGCGGCTGGCAGCTCGAGGAGGGACAGGCACCCTTCCTCAGCCCTGGCGCACTTGGTCGCCAGATTGAAGAGCTCCAGGGAGGTGTACAGGTCTTCATGGATCGCGAGCTCCTCCTTCATCCTGACGTCACGCACGCCGTCGGAGAAGGCTGAGATGATGGCCTCCTCGGACACCTTGGGGATCTTAAGGCGAGCGCTGTTGAAGTGCTGGATGAACTTCTGCAGGGTCTCCCCCGACTGCTGCTTGATGCGGCGCAAGTCGCTCATGGTCGGAGGCCGGTCACGGGTGCCTTGGAAGTTGGCGATGAATCGGGTGCGCATCTCGTCCCGGGAGGATATCATGCCTGGAGCTAGGTTTAGGAGCCAGGTGCGGGCGCTGTCCTTGGGCGCCATGGGGAACCAGTTTGCCATGACCTTCTCGTCTCTGTTGGCGGCTTCGATGCCCAGCTCGTAGAGCTGGAGGAACTCAACAGGGTCAGCCGTGCCATCATAGCGCGGGGGCAGGTCCGGCTTGAACTTGCCCGGCCAGGCCACGCTGTGCAGCTCGGCGGAGAAGGCACGGCAGCCTGCAGTGGCCGCGGGAGCCCTTTAGTGACGGAGAGCTTGATCTTGCGGGTCTCCGCGTGCTGCGACCAGGTGCATCGCGGGGTCTTGGTGCGCCGGAGCAGGTGCGCGCTCGTGCCGAGCCGGCGCGGGGAGCACTCGGGCAGCTTCTTGAGGACGAGGGATCTCTTGGCAGCTCTTCTCTTGCTGTGCTGGCGCCGGACGGAGTTGGTTCTGCCCAGGGGCCATGCGCCTTGGGGCCAGGGCACCTTCTTGAGGGGGAGGCGGCTGAGGCGCCCCCGAAGCTTCGTCGCCTGCGCAGGGCGGGGCGCGGTGCAATGAGAGGGACGGTGCAGGGGAGCCCCCAGCGGCGCTGACGAGCTCGGTGATGCGGGTGAGCCACTCGTTGTAGAGGTCGTCGATGGGACGGTAGTGCAGGAGCTCCCGCGCAAGGAGCAGCGCGGCGTGCGCGTCCGCAGGGGCGCCACGGGCGTGGGACGAGGAGCCGGCCGGAGTCAGTGATGGAGTGGCGGTGCGGCCTTCTCGCCGCATTGATGGATGCAGGGACGACGCCTGCTGCTCATTCCCCGCCGGGCTGGTGGCGATGTTGACGGCAGGCGACGGGGAACGATGGGGGCGCCCGCCGACGGGGGCCGTCTGGGCGACGCGAGTGGTGAGAGCGGCCCGGCGCTCGGCGCAGGCGCGATGTGCGTCCGACATGGATGGGATGGGCAGTGAAAACACGGGGCGACGGAAGGCATATTCCGGCGCACCCCTACCTGGCGCGCCAAATGTCGGATTTCGGGTTCCGGCAGACCCTTGAGGTTCGAACACTGGGGTGCGCACGGAGATTATACCCCCAGCCTACTCATGTCTCACCACCTCGCTAGGATCTAAAACTATGCGAAGAACAACACAAGGGACACGAGATTTATACTGGTTCAGGCTACCATTGTGGTGTAATACCCTACTCCAGTTTGTGGTGTGTGGATTGCCTCTGGGGCTGATGAGGAACAGTACAAGGGAAGAACAGCCTCGCGAGGGTGTGTTCTTGGTTGGTGCGATGAACTGCTAGGGGAGTTCAGTCGCCTCTCTCTCTCTCTCTATGTCTCGGCTGTTGATCCGATCAGATCTCCCCCTTCCCTGTGGGTGGCTAGTCCTATTTATAGGCGAAGGCCCCGGTCCTCTTCCCAAATATTGAGTGGGAAGGGCGCCAACAATTGGCCATTTTGAAGGGGAACATCTAGTACACTTATCCTGACTAAAGTTGGTCCTCGCCTGCCAAAGACCCTGACGATGACGCTGGCTTGGGCTCCACGATGACCTCCGTTCTGCCGTCCTGCTGGTATTGGTCTTGTTGCACCGAAATGGTTGCCTTTGCCTGATACCCTTGCCTGCGCTTGCCCCCTTTGCACCAAAGGGGAAACAAGGACTCTGCGCAGGCTGGCGCCCGCCTGGCGCCTGCCTGGTCTTGGTCGTCATGGTTTGCGTCACGGGCACCTCATGAGGTACCCCGCCTTGATCTCTCCGCCTCCTCGCGAGCCATCCTGACGAGGCCGTGCCTGAGGAAGCCTCATGTCGTCCTTCCCCGCGAGGCCTGGCCCCTCGCGAGGGTCTCGAGCATGTGTTGATGAAGATGGGCCGTACTGGGCCACCCCTTGAGCCACGCCACAGGCCACAGGCAGGCAAGTCTGGGTACCCCCGTTCCCAGAACACCGAGAATAATAAACCAACTCCAGTTTTTATAGATACTGCTCTAGCACAGAGAAACCCAACTCCTACTGATAATAAGCACATTCCAGTGGCCAAAGAACTAGTCCGCTCCAGTCCAGCAAAAATATGTCAACTCAATTCTAAGAAGCGTGTGCGCATCCTTGCATCATGAAATTTTATGGCATGCTGATCATATTTTCTACATGTTTCTTACCCATCTCTCTTTTAGAAAATAAGCTTAAGAGATAGAAGAATTTCTGCGATGGTATCGTTTATGAGGAAATATTCTTGCAGGAATTCTCTGTGCTCCAATGTAGATGTAAGTACATGTTGTATATCACTGTATTTTTACATCAGCATGTATTTTGTTAATCGGCGTGAATCCAACCTTTATCTGATCTAAATTTAGTTGTAGCAAAATGTATGATTAAAGGCCACAATGTTGTTTTTTGTAAGGAAAACTGCCTGGTAGTTTGCATCCTGAGCTGCATGAGTGTACTATCTCATATCAGTGGGTTTGAATACTTTGGTTCTGCAGTGGGTTTTTCAGTGTTTTTTTACTATGTTGTCCTGTCGTATCCCTAGCTCTTACATCATACTCCCTCCGTCCGGATTAAATGTCGCAGAAATGGATAAAACTGGATGTATGTAGAATTGAAAACGCCTAGACCCATCCACTTATTTCCGGATGGAGGGAATACATGTCAATATGTCATGCCTTTCTATTCTCCAGTGCCTATTCCATCTCTTCTGTAGCATGTTTTATAACTGAATCACCATTCTTCTATATAAGCCATGCAAGGGGAAGATAGCTATGTTAGAATCTGAAGGGTTACAAACCAGGTCTTTGCAAAAGATCCAAACGCCAGGAGATAATAAACCAACTCCATTTTTCATAAATACTGCTCCAGCACAGAGAAACCCAACTCCCGCTGATAATAAGTAGATTCAAGTGGCCAAAGAACTAGTCCGCTCTAGTGCAGCAAAAGAATGTCAACTCCATTCTAAGAAGCGTGTGCGTATCCTCGCATCATGAAATTTTATAGCATTCTGATCATATTTTCTACATGTTTCTTACCCATCTCTCTTTTATAAAATAAGGTTAAACGATAGAAGACTTCCTCCATTGGGATCGTATTTGAGGAAAATATCTTGCGGGAATTCTCTGTGCTCCAATGCTGATGTAAGTACCTGTTGTATATCACTATATTTTTACATCAACATGTATTTTGTTAATCATCGTGAATCTAACCTTTATCTGATCTAAAATTAGTTGTAGCAAAATGTTAAAGGCGCCAATGTTGATTTTTGTAAGGAAAACTGCCTGGTAGTTTTGCATACTGAGCTGCATGAATGTACTGTCTCATATCACGCACATTACTGAATTGTAGTGCTTCTCTGGTTGCCCATTCATTCATTGTGTCAATGTTGCTTTCGTATTACCTTACCTGGCTGATGATAGCTATGCCATATTGTGTTAATTTGGTGTAGGCTAGTTGCCCAAATGTTCGTTGTGTCAACGTTGCTTTCCTATTATCTGACTTGGCCAATGATAGCAATGCTAGTGTGTTAATTTTGTGCAGGCTGCTGAAGATAAGAAGACAAACTCTGAAAATAGCAAGGCAGCCCTATTGTTTCTTTCCAGTAAATCTAGGCCAGGTAATATGGCAATAACTCATGATTAATCTGTTTGGTTCTCGTCCTAATTTATGTTATGATGCAGTGGTCGAGACACTCTCCACTATCAATAATACAAGCCTGCCAAAATCGCCATCTGAATCTGTTTAGTATCCTCTGTCTCGAATGCAACAGAATAAATGTATGTTTGTGAACCAATTAATGGCTGAAGCAATGATGGAAATGGTGGATGAATCAGAGGTGCAGAGTCGTGCGACACAACAACTGATCAATGTTTTCAGAGACTGTCGGTGTACTAGAGTAGGGGTACCCTAGTATCCCGAACTTGTGCACGGGCAGTTGCAGCACCCCGCGGCAAAGCTTGCCGGGTGACCGCCAAGGTCCTCCGTGGATCCTTTGGAGCCATTCAAGAACAAAGTATTCAAGCCAAGGAGACAAGGCCCCGGCAAGAGGAGCTTGCCGGGAAGGCCAACCAAGGCATCTCAAGGAACTTGCCGCGACGCGCCACGCGTCCCGGCAAGGCCCGGTGAGCGACAAGCTTCCGGACGCGACAAGACAACGACCGCGGCAAGGCGCTTGCCGCGGCAAACTACCACTCTGTACCCGCGCTCCAGCGCATCCACCAACGTGTCACCCTGGGGCTTTTCCAGGCGCGCGTGGCAAGAGGCTGTGCAGCCAGCGGTGCGTGGTGGCAAGCGACGCTGACAAGACTGCCATCGTGGCGAGCGGTGGCGTCCCTGACGGTCCTTTTTGCACTATTCGGGCGACGCAGACGGGCATTTAATGCCTTTGTCCCCTGCCGTCAGGGTTAGGTAGGATACACTGTACAAGTAGTTGTACCAACCGCAATCCCTTTTCCATTTTTACCCTTGTCTGCGTTGCCACCTGTCGGTGACCCCTTGAGCATATAAAAGGAGGCCCATGCGCAACGTGGAAGGGGTTCGGTTCGAAACCAGAAAACACTCACGCTCGGTCTCGTTAGCAGCTCGTGTGTACTGTAGCACTCAGCGCCCCCGAGCAAGAACTCAATACAATCAGACAAGCAGCAGTAGGAGTATTATCTCTCCGGAGAGCTCCGAAGCTGGGTAAACTGCTCGTGTGCTTCGCCTCGATTCGTTCTTCGTGTGATCTCCGCCCCCCGCCGAACCGAAAGGGGCTCGGTCCGCCGGTCCCATAGGTGTTCGTGGATCAGTTTCCCGACATCTTTGGCGCGCTAGGTAGGGGGCGTTGAGGTTGTGTGAACCTGATCAGGCGTTCACACGAGCTAGATCTTCATCTTCTTCATCGACATGCCACCGAAGAAGAAGGCTTCGACGGCAGCTGTTCTGTCCACGTCGATCCCACCATCACCAGAGCAATCAGGTGGTGGGGTAGACGCCGCGGAAGAACGGACATCGACGAGGGAGCTCATGGTGCTGCCAGGTCCAAGGACAAGGCCGCGCAGACCTCGGCGTCCGTACATGTACCGCGCCCATCTCAGGAGGCACAGGATCGACAGCGTCATGGTACTCGCAGTGCCATACGTTTGTTAGGCCAAGATCGAGCTGGTGGATCTCGGGGTGCTCAAGACCAGCATGCGTGCCAACGTGCTGGCACGAGCGAGACACGGTCGCCTGGACGGGATACTGCTCCTTCTAACGTAGTTAGAAGTCCGAGCATATCCCGCTCCTCGCACCGTTCGCCACTGCCACCCACCACTCTAGCAGAAGCTTTGGCGCGAGCTCAACTGCTCCTGGATTACCCTCCAATGGAAGACAAGATTGATCAATGGAGGACCACCATTTAGAGTCTCATCGGCTTCGCCAACGGTGACACTCCGCAGCAGCTGAGTGCGTCGCTGCCGCGGCAGGACTGCCAGGCACGAGCCGGTGGCGACGAAACCGGTGGGGGTGCAACCACCATGCACTCTCCACCCCGAAGGCCAAGATCGCCGACTCGCTGGATCCATCTCGACAGCGACTCCACCGCATCATCAGATCCACGAGCTCGTCGCGATCAGCGCCAAGTTCTTCACGAACGACAGCAAGAAGACGCTCGTACTCGCATCGAGCGCCGAAGAGAAGCGCGGCGTCAATCAGACCAGCGCGCTGGGCCCTCTGTCGACATGCATGCGCCAGGGGAACCAGGCGACTTGCCATACGCGGTAGGATGCCCTGCGTTCACTCGTGAGCTGCGGCAAGTCCAGTGGCCCAGTATGAAGAATTTCAAGCCAGACGTGCCAGAGAAGTATGACGGCAAGTCGCATCCGTCGGAGTTCCTCAGCATCTACACCATCACGGTGCAAGCTGCCGGGGGACGGGACGACAAGATCCTTGCCAACTACTTCCCGCTGGTGCTCAAACCCAATGTCAGATCCTGGCTCATGCACTTGCCGGACAACTCCATATCCTCCTAGGCAGACCTGTGCCATCAGTTTGTCGGCGCCTTTACAGGCGGCCACAAGCCTCATGGCCAAGAGAGCGACCTTCATCTGCTCGCCCAGAAGGAAGGAGAGCCCCTGCGCAAGTACATTCAGAGATTCAGCCGCGTACAGCACAACATCCCAGATGTCCACCCTGCCGCGGTAATCAGTGCGTTCCACCAGAACATGCGAAACCGCAGGATGCGGGAGGAGATGGCTATGTGCAAGATCAGAGACGTCAGTGAGCTATATGCCCTGGCCGACAAGTGTGCACGTGCTGAGGAAGGGAGGAAACTCCCCGGAGAGAATATAGGAGTAGGAGGATCTGATAATGAGGAGACTGCCCCGGCAAAGAAAAACCGGCAGCGGAACAACAGGAAGAAGAAAGGCAAAGATGTGCTAGTCGTTGAGCAGTCCGGCAACGGAGGTGGCACCAAGAAAGCCAAAGCTGGTAGCTCCGGCGAGAAGGCTGTGGCGGTCGCCGACAAGCAGGACGGCACCAACAAGCAGTACTGCAAGATCCACCGTACCAAGGGCCATGACCTCCAGAGCTGCAAGAAGGTCGAGCAGCTTGTCGAGCAGCAAAAGGCTGAATACGAGCGACGCGACAAGGAGAAGGCCCAGGAAGGTGCTGGAGGAGCCGGCAAGAAACGCCCCGGCCGAGGAGGGCGCCGCAGCAAGGCCAAGCAGCGGCAAGGAGACAGACCTCCCCGCGGCCGCGACAAGGATGAGATGACGACGACGATGAAGATATGGATGATGACGAGACCGATGAGCAGGAGTTCCAGAAAGCCATAGAGGTCCTATGCGTTGACGGAGGTGCTTCTCTGCATACTTCACACCGCCAGCTCAAGCAGTGGGTGCGGGAAGTTAATGCGGCAGAACCACCCGTAGAGTCACGCAGGCCTCTGAAATGGTCCAGCACGCCTATCATCTTTGATATTGAGGACCACCCTGATCGCATAAATGCGGTCGGGTGCTTGCCGATGTTGGTTTCACCAACTATCCGCAACCTCAAGGTCACTAAGATGCTAGTTGACGGCGGGGCCGGCTTGAACCTGATCTCCTCCGCGGTACTCCAGAAACTCCAGATCCCTGATGGCGAGCTCGAAGAGACCGGCATATTCCAAGGAATCAATCCGGGAAGGAGCAAGCCGAAGGGAAAGATCACGTTGCCGGTGACATTTGGCAGCGAGTTGAACTTCAGGACTGAGAGGGTCACTTTTGACGTGGCTGACTTTCCATTGCCTTACAATGGGATACTCGGCCGTCCAACACTCACCAAATTCATGGCAGCCTCTCACTATGCATACAACATGCTGAAGATGCCAGGCCGATAAGTGTCATCTCTGTCCCTGGCGGCAAGAAGGATGCTCTTATCTGCGCCGACAAGATCTACCGGGAAGCAGCAGCCGCAACGGATCGCAAGTCACTTGCCGTTGAAGCTCCCGGGGCGAAGAAGAAGACCAAGTCCGGCAAGAGTTCTGATGCCCACTCCGGCAAGCGCACCTCTTCGGAGTGCTGAGCTACCGTCGAGGACGCACCATTGAGCTCCACCGGCAAGTGTAAGAAAGCAATGGTAGCTCCACCTGAGACCAAGAAGGTGTCCGCCAAGGAGGATGGCACTGGCGGTACCTTCACCATCAGTGCCACTCTTGACCCTAAATAGGAAAGCGCGCTCGTTGCTTTCCTGCGGGCGGACGTCGACGTATTTGCATGGCAACCGTCTGACATCCCCGGTGTTCCCAGGAAAGTAATCGAGCACCATCTTGCCGTCTGTCCTCATGCGCGGCCCGTCAAGCAGAAAGTCAGGAAACAGGCAGTGGAGCGCCAAGAGTTCATCGTAGAAGAAATCAAAAAATTCAAAGCAGCAGGCCTCGTCAGAGGAGTGCTCCATCCTACGTGGTTGGCCAACCCTGTAGTTGTGCGCAAGGCAAACGGGAAATGGAGGCTTTGTATCGACTTTACCGATGTCAATAAAGCTTGTCCCAAAGACCCATTTCCCTTGCCGCGCATCGACCAGATTGTTGACTCCACGGCCGGATGTGACTTGCTTTCATTTCTTGATGCATACTCAGGATACCATCAGATCTTCATGGCAGAAGAGGATGAGGAGAAGACCGCATTCATCACCCCATGTGGCACATACTGTTTCGTACGGATGCCTTTCGGTTTAAAGAATGCTGGTTCAACATTTGCAAGAGTAGTCCATGACGCTTTTGAGCCGCAAATACACAGAAATGTGGAAGCATACATGGATGACATAGTGGTCAAGAGCAAGGACAAGGCGACTCTGATTCAAGATTTAGACGAAACCTTTGCAAATCTGCGCAAGATCAACCTCAAACTTAACCCCGAGAAGTGTGTGTTTGGAGTCCCCTCCGGCAAGCTTCTCGGGTTCTTCGTGTCTCAGCGGGGAATTGAAGCCAATCTCGACAAGATCAAGGCCATTGAGCAGATTGAAGCACCAAAGCGCGTCAAGGATGTACGAAGACTTGCCGGTTGCGTGGCTGCTCTCAGCAGGTTTATCTCTAGGTCTGCTGAGCGTGCCCCGCCATTTTTCAAAATATCAAAAAAGGCAGGTCCAATGAAATGGACTCCGGAAGCGGAGGCTACGCTGCAGGACTTAAAGAGATACCTGTCCTCCACTCCAACACTTGTCGCACCTAAGCCACAAGAGAAGTTGCTGCTATATATAGCGGCAACCAATCAAGTGGTTAGTGCTGCGTTAGTAGCGGAGAGGGAGCCAGATGATGAGCCAGCAACCACGGCAGATGCATCCAGCGACAAGCAAGGAACTTCACCGACAAGCTCTGGTCCCGACAAAGATGGATCTGCGCAGGCGCGTGAGAAGATGCAGAAAAGAATGGTGTAGCGCCCAGTTTACTTTGTCAGTTCCCTTCTGCAGGGGGCTAGGTCAAGGTATTCTGGTGTGCAGAAATTGCTTTTCGGCCTTCTCATGGCCTCGAGAAAGCTGCGCCATTACTTCCAAGCACATGAGATCACAGTCGTCACTCATTTTCCGCTGAAGAGGATACTGCAAAATCCAGAAGCAACAGGCAGGATTGTCGAGTGGGCACTGGAACTGTCAAGCTTTGGCCTCAAGTTTGAGAGCACTTCAACTATCCAAAGCAGAGCATTGGCAGAGTTCATAGCAGAGTGGACGCCAACACAAGATGAAGAAGTTCCAGAAACGAGCATCCCTATCAAGGAAGCAAGCAAAGAGTGGCTGATGTACTTTGATGGTGCCTTCTCGCTGCAAGGCGCCGATGCGGGCGTGCTACTTGTTGCACCCACCGGAGAGCACCTCAAGTACGTAGTCCACATGCACTTTCCCAAGGAGCAAGCAACGAACAATACCGCAGAGTATGAAGGATTGCTTGCCGGTCTCAGGATCGCAGCAGACCTTGGGATCAAGAAGCTCATTGTCAGGGGTGACTCACAGCTTGTCGTCTGCCAAGTGAACAAGAATTATCAGAGTCCGTTGATGGAAGCCTACGTTGATGAAGTGAGAAAGCTAGAAGAGCATTTTGACGGCCTACAGATGGAACATGTTCCAAGAGCTCAGAACGACATTGCCGATGGCCTGTCAAAGTGCGCCGCGCTTAAGTTACCTGTGGAACTAGGGATCTTTGTGCTCAAGCTGACTCAACCATCTGTAACGCCATCAACTGGACAGAGCAAGAAGAGGAAGTTGATTTCTGGTGACTATTTTCCGGCAGAGCTCCCCGAAGCCGCCGCCAAGAAGGTCCTCAAGATCAACACCAAAGGTGCTGAGGAGCAGTCTGCTCTGGCAAGCCTTAGGGTTTGTTCCATTGAAGCAGACGCTCCCGACAAGTTTTGCTCCGGCAAGCTTGCCGGGAACATCAAGCTCCGGCTGAGCCGCAGGTTCTCGCTGTAGAAGCAGATGTTCCCGCAGCAGCAGATGTGCCTTTAGTCCTTGTTGTCGAGCCGCAAGCTCCAGCATGGGCACACCAGATTGTCCTTTTCCTTCAGACAGGAGAACTTCCCGAAGAGCAAGAAGAAGCGGAAAGAGTAGCCCGGCAGTCAAGTATGTACCAGTTTGTCGACAACACACTGTACAGAAGAAGACTCAATGGTGTGAAATTGAAGTGTATTCACCGGGAAGACGAACAAAAGCTGTTGGCAGAGATACATGGAGGCATATGTGGTCACCACATTGGTGCAAGAGCACTTGCCGGCAAAGCGTTCCGGCAAGGTTTCTTTTGGCCGACAGCCCTCCAGGATGCAACTGCACAAGTAACCAAGTGTGAAGCGTGCCAGTTCCATTCCAAGCAGATACACCAGCCAGCTCAAGCTCTCCAGACGATCCCTTTATCCTGGCCATTTTCGGCCTGGGGGCTCGATATCCTCGGCCCTTTTCCCTGAGCTGTCGGGGGCTTTGAGTACTTGTACGTTGCACTCGACAAGTTCACAAAGTGACCAGAAGTGGAACCAGTGAGGAAGGTGACAGCACAGTCAGCAGTCAAGTTCTTCAGGTCGATTGTTTGCCGTTTCGGGATCCCTAACAGGATCATCACCGACAACGGCACACAATTCACGAGCCGCACCTTCATGCAGTACGTCCAAGATCTTGGCGCCAAGGTCTGCTTCGCTTCTGTTGCTCATCCGAGAAGCAACGGTCAAGCGGAGAGAGCAAATGCTGAAGTGCTGCGCGGGCTCAAGACTAGGACTTTCGACAGGCTGCACAGGTGCGGAAAGAACTAGATTGAGGAGCTGCCGGTGGTTCTTTGGTCGATCAGGACGACACCAAATCGAGCCACTGGCCAGACACCTTTCGCTCTAGTCTATGGAGCAGAGGCAGTTCTCCCCACGGAACTCGTATACGGTTCACCTCGAGTGCTCGCTTATGATGAGCTCGAGCAAGGGCAGTTGCGACAAGATGACGCGCTGCTCCTTGAGGAAGACCGTCTTCAGGCTGCTGTACGAGCTGCTCGATACCAGCAAGCTTTGCGCCACTACCATAGCCGCAAAGTTAATGCCAGAAGTCTCGAGGAAGGCGACCTTGTTCTTCGGTGCGTTCAGTCCGCCAAGAATTCCAACAAGTTGACGCCGAAGTGGGAAGGACCTTACCGGGTGAAACGAGTCACTAGGCCTGGCGCTGTCCGCCTTGAGACCGAAGATGGCATTCCGGTGAGCAACTCCTGGAACATTGAGCATCTTCGTAAGTTTTACCCGTAAGGCGCGGTTGCCGGAACGTGTTCCGGCAACCACCTTTTGTACAAGTCTTGCCGATGTTGCATGTAATCCTTTGTACAAAGCCGGGTGCAGAACCCGTGCATAAGTAAAGCTCATGTGCTCCGCACATCTTGTCAATTTCATGCTTTCTACTATCTTTGCATATGTTATCTGACACTTTGTGCAGCGCCTACCCCCGGTAAGCAATAACGAGCCGTAAGGCTCCATATCTTTATTTTCTCTTCTTTCTTTTTCTCAAAAAGGAAAGGAAGGTTCCCTCGCACACAAGTTTGCCGGGGGGAAAGGAGAAGATAATGGTGTGGACCAGGCATCGTTCAAGGAAGTTTCGCCTTACTGGAAAGCAAACGACAAAAAAGCTGAGTTGCCAAAGTTTGAGCAATCAGTTTAAAATTTTAAGTTATCTTCCTCGAACGACCGTACTTTGTATGGAAAACCTGTGCGTAGAGGAACCAACTCGTAGCTAGTTGCGCCCTTACTTTGTTTCGAGTCCGCTCAACAACTTAAGTGAGCTGCGACTAGTTGCGACAAGGTTTCTTGTCAGAAGCGGCACCGCCAGCAGGCTGCTGATGTCCCGCACTCAGCGCTCGCGGCTAAGGTGCCTGCGCCGACAAGTTCCCTAAAAGCGTAGGGCAAAAACATACAAAGGAAGGAATCAAGTAAAGGAAATAACACAACAATCTCTACCCAAAATAGAGTTATATTACAAGATAGCTTGTCGCAGCTCTAACAGATTGTTCTTATAACATGACCAACAGCGACAAGAAAAAGAGAAAACGGGCGGCCTAATCTACGCGATCGCCCTCAACTCTCTTGATCTCGCTCACCTTGTCCACAATGGGTGCGACAAGGGCCTTGAGCGCTTCCAGATCGGCATCCGGCGGCAGGGACCTGAGGACGTTGGTGAGGTTGAGGCCTGGGTTGCGGAAGGCCACCTTCACCAGCACCTTTTGAAGAACTCCCGCGCAGATCTTGCGCGACTCGTCGGCCAGCTGCTTTGGGATCTTCTCCCGGAGTCGCTGGAGGGCCGTCGCCACGCCTTTGAAGAACAAGCTGAGCTTGGCGCTGGGTTGGAGGTGCTCATCGGAGGAGTACCCGAGATCCTCCATCCCCAGCTGCGCCAGCTCCCCGTCGATGGCTGCGGCAACATTCACCAGACCCTCGGTCCAGTGCTCCACAGTCTCCCTAAAAGCATTCTGGGCGGCAGCAGCACTCGCCAGCAGCGCCTCGTCGGCCTTGATCTTCTCCTTCAAGGTCACCTCCTACTCCCTGGCGCCGTCCAGCGTCTTGGTCAAAGTGGCCAGCTTCAACTCAAGATCTGCGTTGGAGTCCTTGGCGGCGCTAAGCTCTTTGCTCCTCTCAGCGAGGCGACCCTGTAGCTCGCCATGAGCGGTGGCGTCCTTCTCGCGCTCACGCTTGAGCGCGGCAAGCTCCTCGCCGCTCGCCTTGAGATCGGCCTCCAGCTGCGCCGTCTTCATCTCTAGCTCCTTCTTGGCGGCCTCGGCAGCTGCGGCAGCATCCTTTGCTTCCTTGAGAGCCCCGCCAATTGCTTGCTCACGCGCGGCAAGCTCCTCCTCATGGCTGTCAAGGTTGACCTTGTGCTGCGCCAACTCGCCTTCTTGCGCAGATAGCTTCTCGGCAGCGAGCCGCTGTTGCTCTTCAACTTCAGCCTTCGCGAGGAGGAAAGCTTTCCGCTCCTCGGCAACCTACTCCCGCTCCTCTGCCAGGGATCGGAGAGTTTCTTGCCTGAGACCCCGGAGCTCCTCAGCGCGTTTCTCAATGTCCACTCCCGCCCTCGTGACAAGCGCTTCTCGGGATTCCAGCTTGGCTTGTCGGGCACGGTACAGTGACAACAGCTTCCGAAGCAGCCGCTCCTCCTCAGGCTCATCGCTGCTGCTGCTTGGCGCGTCGACCAGCGTCAGCCCAGCGGAGGCGAGCACCTCTCCATCCAAAATCTCTCCTTCGACCGGTGCCCTGGAGCTTGATGCCCAGGGGAGCTTGATGAAGATACCATCGCCGACCTTCAAATAGGCGCCGGGCTGGGGCTCTTCGGAGCCTGGCGCTGCAACAACGGCGGATGGATCGGCGGTCGGCGCAGTGCCTGGCGCTCCTGCGGCATCGGGGCCGTCAGTGCGATCGCCGTATCCCTCGCCAGCTTCTGCGGCGGCAGCTTTGGCGGCCTCTTCGCCGGCGGGATCATCAGCGCCGCCTTCTCCTTCGGTGGCAACGGCGTCGTCGGTGTTGCTGCGCGCGTTCTCCTCGCCGGCGACCTCGATTTCCATCAGATCCATAGCATATGGATCTGACGACCGAAGAGGGGAGAAAAGTCAAACAAATATCCAAAAAGAAAATCAGAAGAAGAAGAACCCAAGGGAAGTTTTAAAGCAAGAGGATTACCTGTACTAGGATCTGCAGTCGTGGTCTCAACCATCGGAGGGTCGCTGGTGCTGTCCCTTGCCGGAGAACTGTCCCTTGCCGGAGAATTCTCCCTTGCCGGAGAACGCTCCCTTGCCAGGGAATCCTCCCTTGGCAATGTAGTCGAAGCAGATGGCATTTCGGGAGCGGCTTCCGGGCTCCCCTGGTGAGGCTGCTCTACTCCTGCACGAACCAATAGTCAGATATCAGCAAAGGAAGAGCACCCATGCGCGCCTGAAAGCAGGAAATAAACTATACACTTACGCTGGGGGCTGCGCTGGGGGCTGCTTTGGGGAAAAGTTGCCGGGTCCGGCAAGATGGTCTCGGACACGCCCTCTGCTATCGCGGTGGGTTCGTCTTCGATGACAATCACCGGGACCTTGGCTCTCTTCGCCGCTCTCTGAGCCAGAGTCCTGAAAAGGAATGGGTTCGGAGTAAAGCAAATCAGATACAAGACAAAACAGCAAGAATTGAAGAACTACAAACACGGTAAAGAATCTTACTCTTCTTCTTCCTCGTCGGAGCTGAGCGCGGAGAGATCGAAGTCCGGCTCGCCTTCGGTGCGACGAGGCGGAGGGGTAGGTTCCCTTGTCCGCTTGGCAGGGGCAGTAGCGGCGGACCGAGAAGACCCCGCCCCAGTTGCCGCAGCGGCGTGAGGCACTCCCGTGGCAACGGTGCTTGCCGCGGTAGAGCGTGTCGCGCGGCTCGGCGGCTGTTGACTCGTCTCCCGCCCCGCTACGTCCGCGGCCTTGTGGGGACGCCTTCTTGGCGGAGCTGGGGGCTCCGCCTGCGGCAAGCTGTCTGAAGGTTCGGGCCCGACAAGCTCTCCCTCGCCGGGCTCGCTCGACTTAGCTTCAGGCCCGGCAAGCTCTTCCTCGCCGGCAAACTCCTCTCGCTCGACAAGGCTTGCCGCCTCTGCTGCCTCTGCCTCCTCCATGGTGAATCCAAACTCACCCGCGGCAGCGGCTGCTGCCGCCTCTTCCAGCCTAGTGGCGATGCGCTGCATCTCCGCATCGGTGGTGTCGCGGGTGAGGCTCTTCTGTTTGTTGGAGCGGACCGGCACTTCTACCAAGCCGTCAAAGAAATCCCGCACGACGTCATCCGCAGGCTCTTGCCAGGTTGGGGCGATTCCATGCGAATCGCACAGCGACATCATTGCACAGATGCGGTCGAGCGAGGAGTTGTTGCACAACGGAACGACACCCCTCGGCAACATGAATGGATGTTGAGGATCGCGCTTGAATAGTTCCAGGAGCATCGCGTCCAGCTCCAGGACAGTGAAGTTGAAGTTGAGGCCCGGGCGCAGCCTCATGATATCCGCTGAGTTCTGGAAGTCCCAGGCGGGTCTCCTCCTCTCCTGCAGGGGGGCGATGCGGCGGCAAAGAAAATCTGCGCCAACGGCGCCTACGGTGAGCCCGGCAAGCCTGAGGCGAAGTATCCGGGTGACGACAATCTTCAGCCTATCGTCTTCCGGGGCCACGTTGCTCCAATCGTTGCCGCGCGCTATTGGGGCTTGTCGCAGGGCGGTGAATGGCTGCGGGTTCTCCTCGACAATCCAGCACCACTCTACTCTCCATTCCTCCCACTTGCTGCGGAGCTCTCCCTCCAGATAAGCTTCCTTCTTGCCGACTCTCGAGATCCAGGCGATTCCGCCGGATAAAGGCTCTCCTCTCTCGACTCGGGGCATAAAGAAGTGGCGGAAAAGAGCTACGTTTGGATGGACTCCGACAAAGTTTTCACAGAGATGTGCGAAAACTGCCATGGTTAGAACGGCGTTGGGGGTGAAGTCAAGGAGGCGGAACCCGTAGGTGTTCATGATGTCACAGAAAAATTCAGAGAAGGGCGGGCAGAGCCCACAGTAGAAGAACAGCGCAAAGAAGGGGTATCCGTTCGGAGCCAGTTCCGAAGCGGCAGCCGGGAGTACCTTCGTGCGCGGATGCGCTCGCATCTCCGTCGACCAGAAGAGGTAGTAGTACTCCCTCAGCTCCTTCACGGCAAGCTGAGGGGGGAAGATGGCCCGCTCCTTTCGCAGCGCCGTGAGCCGCTGCGCCTCGACCGATTTCACGCCCTTCCCCTTGTCGGCTTTCGAAGCCATGGCGGAGGTGGTGAGGGAGATCGACGGCGTTGGTGGTGCTGGTGGCAATGGGGGGTGGAGCGCTGCTCTCTTTCAGCTTCGGGAAGAAGGGGGGAGCGGCGGAGATTTGTGAAATTAGAGTAACAAGCGGCAAGATGGGCGAACTGCCCCTGTTTCCCCTGCTTATAAAGAGGGAGGGGGCGGACGTTTCGTCCTTCCGAATAAAGAAACCTCCCACGATCTCTCCCACGACGCCGCATTCGACGCGTGCCGTTCGGGGAGGGCGCGGTGGATACGGAGTAAGATACGGCATAACCCAGGCCGCGCGTGCCCGTGCCCTGTTTTGGGCCTGGCCCAACAGTGCTCGGCACCGTGTGTGGCCCAGGCCCGGGGCTCCTGTCGGTGTACTAGAGTAGGGGTACCCTAGTATCCCGAACTTGTGCACGGGCAGTTGCAGCACCCCGCGACAAGGCTTGCCGGGTGACCGCCAAGGTCCTCCGTGGATCCTTTGGAGCCATTCAAGAACAAAGTATTCAAGCCAAGGAGACAAGGCCCCGGCAAGAGGAGCTTGCCGGGAAGGCCAACCAAGGCATCTCAAGGAACTCGCCGCGACGCGCCACGCGTCCCGGCAAGGCCCGGTGAGCGACAAGCTTCCGGACTTGACAAGACAACGACCGCGGCAAGGCGCTTGCCGCGGCAAACTACCACTCTGTACCCGCGCTCCAGCGCATCCACCAATGTGTCGCCCTGGGGCTTTTCCAGGCGCGCGTGGCAAGAGGCTGTGCAGCCAGCGGTGCGTGGTGGCAAGCGACGCTGACAAGACTGCCATCGTGGCGAGCGGTGGCGTCCCTGACGGTCCTTTTTGCACTATTCGGGCGACGCAGACGGGCATTTAATGCCTTTGTCCCCTGCCGTCAGGGTTAGGTAGGATACACTGTACAAGTAGTTGTACCAACCGCAATCCCTTTTCCATTTTTACCCTTGTCTGCGTTGCCACCTGTCAGTGACCCCTTGAGCATATAAAAGGAGGCCCATGCGCAACGTGGAAGGGGTTCGGTTCGAAACCAGAAAACACTCACGCTCGGTCTCGTTAGCAGCTCGTGTGTACTGTAGCACTCAGTGCCCCCGAGCAAGAACTCAATACAATTAGACAAGCAGCAGTAGGAGTATTATCTCTCCGAAGACCTCCGAAGCTGGGTAAACTGCTCGTGTGCTTCGCCTCGATCTGCTCTTCGTGTGATCTCCGCCACCCGCCGAACCGAAAGGGGCTCGGTCCGCCGGTCCCATAGGTGTTCGTGGATCAGCTTCCCCGACAGAGACAGTGTAGCAAAGCAGCAAGAACTTGCCCACATGCTTATGGGCATCATCTGTGCTGAGGTTGCAGATTGTGATGTTGTAGATGGTTAGGTTCTGCTCATTTATTTGCACTGGCATCAATCTTTGATTGCTCAGTGGATGTAATTTCCTGTAATATATGCTGGATGTGCAACGTTATTCCCTGTATGCCGTACCTTTGCTTGATCGGTTTTGGTCCTGTGCATAATTGCTCGTCGTAATGGGCTCAAATTATATAATTTGGCCTAAAGACATGTACGAACTTTAGTGGGCCCATTAAGTTAATGGGCCGTTACTAGGCCGAAAGTTAATGGTCGACCCTCTTACCTCCCGGGTCGTTAACAGGCCGACATCGAAGCGGCCAACAGGTGGCCCCAATTGATTTCACAGCCGTTAACAGGCCGTTACTAAGTTTGGGCTACATATGGCCCAACTATACTGTAGGCCTTTAGCAGGCCGAAAGAGACAGCGGGCTTGTACTGGACCATGAAGACCATGGGCCACTAAGAGGCCGAAAGTCAGGTCGTATTGTAAATGGCCCAACTGTGTTGTGGGCCTGTAGCAGGCCGAAAGAGAAACCGGGCTGGTATTGGACCATGAATGGCATGGGCCGTTAAAAGGCCAAAACTAAGGTTTGACTACAAATGGCCCAACTCATTTATGGTCCGTTAATAGGTCGAAAGGCACACATGGCCGGGAATTGGCCCAACACTTAAATGGGTCGCTAAAAGGCCAAAACTCAGGTCCGAGTACAAATGGCCCAACTGATTTATGGGCCGTCAATAGGCTGAAAGTGACACCGGGCCAGAAATTGGCCCAATAGTTAAATGGGCCGCTAAAAGGCCGAAACTCAGGTCCGACAACAAATGGCCCATCAGATTTATGGGCCGTCAACAGGCTAAAAGACACCTGGCCGAAAATTAGCCCAACATTTAAATGGGTCGCTAAAAGGCCCAAAGATGTACATCCTAAAAATTGGCCCATCCATTAAATGGGCCGTTAACAGGCCGAAATCTCATTGGGCCAATATTGAGCCCAAATATATAGCGGGCTATTAACGGGCTCGAACTAACGATGGTTGCAATGGTGGCCGTTGACAGGCCAAATTGGCACATCTCGTATGGGCCGTGGGCTTAAATGGACCTGACACAAGTAGGCCTTATATGGGCCGGCCTGCTAATTTTTACTGGGCCGGCCTTTTTCACCGGAATGAGCCACTGTTGGGACATGCCACATGTCGAACTATCATAGGCGCCTCCTGTCCAATGAGTGGATGACATCTGTCCCAATGGTGAGGCAACACGTGTTTCCTGCGGCCAATGATGATTTTACACGTGGAAAATCCCCATTGGTCCGGGCTGTTAACGGGTTATCGGATCCAAAACCGGACCCGATAGCTTAACGGTGTTCCGTTACGGTGGATGCCACGTATCGGTCACCCTTGACGAAAGCACTTCCGTGACGCGCGATTTATTGTCATGGAAGTGAACACTTCCGTGATGATAATTTTGGTAATGTCATGGAGCACTTCTATGATAGCACAGGTATGACTATCTTGATTCTGTCATAAAATCGTCATGGATGTACATGCATGAAAAAAAATGCGACCTACTGTGACAAACACGTATCATCACAGAAGTGTATTTTTTTTGAAGTGCATCTTCGTGATGACGTTGCAATGTTCATTCGCCCCTCCGAGCAAGATCTGTACTGCGTTAGAGAGGTGCTACATCTCTTTGGGATCGCATCATGGCTCAGAATCAACTATGGGAAATCTGCAGCCATTCTCATCAAGGGTGAAGACGAAGATAGGCAGAGGATTGTGGACATTCTGCATTGCCCGCTGAGTGAGCTTCCTTGCCGTTACCTTGGCATCCCACTGGCCATCAAGAAGCTTCGGCGTGTGGATTGGCATCCGCTCCTGGATCTAGCAAGGAAGTCATTGTCTGCCTAGCAGAGAGGCCTTATTCAAAAATTGGGAAGACTCATCTTGGCCAAGACGGTGATTGCCGCTCGGCCAATCCATCAACTCATGGTCCTTAATGCGCCTATATGGGTCCTTGAGAAGATAGAGAAGTGGATGCATTCCTTCTTCTGGACAGGAAAAGATAAAGTCAACGGAGGGCAGTGCTTGGTTGCCTGGGATGTATAGCTCGCCCCACTTTCCTTGGTGGTCTCGGAGGGAAAAACCTCAAGTTGCATGCGTTGGCATTATGTGTGAGATGGGAGTGGCTGCTCAGAGTTGATCACACCAGGCCTTGGCAAGGAATCCCAATGATTGAAGACAAGGAGGCCAAGATGATCTTCAACAGCATGGTGAAAATTGAGGTCGGCAACGGAGAGAGGATCATATTCTGGAAAGATCGTTGGATACATGGTTTCACGGCACAGGAGATCGCCCCCGCTATATTTCATCTGGTCGGTACCCGCGCCTGCAACACCAGGACGGTGCAGCAGGCGCTCATCAACAATGCTTGGCACAAGATGTACATGGTGAAATCTCCTTCACGGCTCACATCCAAGTGGCCAACCTCTGCCATGCGATCACCACAATGGACAGAAATGAGGAGCAAGTGGACAAGTTTCATTGGCCTGCTGACGCCAAGGACACCTACACGGCAAGATCAACCTACTCAAGACTATGTATGGGCATAACTAGATCCTCAACGGCTGATTGCATCGGGAGGAGTTGGGCGCCTTTGCGTTGCAAAATCTTCGCTTGGCTTACTGTGCAATATCGTTTGTGGACTTCGGATTGGAGGGCAAGGCACGGGCTTCAAGACGAGCCTTCACCTTGTTACACATGCCTGCAGGAGGAAGACAACGTGGATCATATCCTTACCCAATGCCCGTACGCCCGCGAAGTCTGGCACAGGTGCTTCGAGGCCTTGCACATCAACATCCTACCTCCCATTCAGACAGACTCTTTCACTAAATGGTGGCTCGACAAGATAAGGAACTTCGCCGACAGGATTAAGCGTGGTTTTGACTCCTTCGTGATTGCGACCGCTTGGTCGTTGTGGAAGCAGCAGAACGCCAGGGTGTTCCACAGATTGAACGAACACAAGTCATCACCCCAGTTGGTCGATCAGGTGTTACTCAAAGTGAAGGACTGGAGGTTAGCTGGCTTTGGTGTAGGAGGTTTAGATCCTTTTGTGAGAGAGTGATTTAGTGCGTCTTGTTGGTGTGGGTGCGGGGTTTCTACCATCCAGATGTTCGCATCTCGGCTTGGTATTTTGTAAATATTTCTTCCTGCCTTCTATAAAAATATGGTACGCCATTGGCGTACTCTCGGAAAAAAGTCTAATAAGTACACGTGTATTGGAAAAATAACGTCACAATCATCCTCCCCATCGCCCCACACATTCTGCTCACTTCCCACCGCCCCTCACATCTCCCCGCTGTTCCCCATTCTCCCATGGTCGCCCCTTCTTTTCATCCCCTTCATGGTCGAGTTCGGTCGCGGGAGCATCCGTCGAAGGTGGACGCGGAGGCGCGGGATTCCCAAGCCCATGCTCTTTGTCGGTGTCAAAACCGGCGGATCTTGGGTAGGGGGTCCCGAACTGTGCGTCTAGGCAGATGGTAACAGGAGACAAGGGACACGATGTTTTTACCCAGGTTCGGGCCCTCTCGACGGAGGTAAAACCCTACTCCTGCTTTATTAATATTGATGATATGGGTAGTACAAGAGTTGATCTACCACGAGATCAGAGAGGCTAAACCCTAGAAGCTAGCCTATGGTATGATTGTTGTTCGTCCTATGGACTAAACCTCTCCAGTTTATATAGACACCGGAGAGGGCTAGGCTTACACAGAGTCGGTTACAATGGAAGGAGATCTACAAATCATATCGCCAAGCTTGCCTTCCATGCCAAGGAAAGTCCTATCAGGACACGGGATGAAGTCTTCAATCTTGTATCTTCATAGTCCGGGAGTCCGGCCAAAGGTCATAGTCCGGCCATCCGGACACCCCCTAATCCAGGACTCCCTCAATAGCCCCTGAACCAGGCTTCAATGACGACGAGTCCGGCGCGCAAATTGTCTTCGGCATTGCAAGGCGGGTTCCTCCTCCGAATACTTCATAGAAGATGTTGAACACAAGGATAGTGTCCAGCTCTGCAAAATAAGTTCCACATACCGCCGTAGAGAGAATAATACCTGCACAAATCTAATCTGCTGACGTATTCCGCAGCGTGACATCACGCCACGGCCAAGCCTTTATTCGAATCATCTTACTGTTCCACCTCAGCGCGTTTAGCGAGGTGGTTTCCTTGGCACGTCTTGTCAAGGCAGAGATCGTGTCCCCTTATTCCGGGATTCTCATCAATACGGGCGTGGGTAACCCAACCGCGCCATTAACCGCGACGCTTGGGAGATAAGCAAGTTTTATTAGGCTAGTGGGGGCTTATAGTTTCGGCCGCCCATATAAGGGGATAAGGATCCACCCTTTCCATTTACGCCTTCTTCCTCCTTTGCTTATCCATCCCTGCGCACTCGAGCTCCAGTGCCCAAGTCCGCACTTCCCACCTCAACTTTTCTCCAATCATGTCCGGAGCGGGAGGTAGATGGATGGCCTCCTCTGTCACGGAGGGCCAAATCAAAAAGTTGAGGAAGGCCAGATACTTGTCTGACGACATCGCGCACCGGCTTCCAGATGAGGGGCAACTCATCCCCACCCCTGGGCCCCATGAGAGGGTCGTGTTTCTCCCTCATTTCCTCCGCGGACTGGGCTTTCCTCTTCACCCGTTCTTCTGGGGGCTCATGTTCTACTACGGCCTGGACTTCCATGATCTGGCCCCGAACTTCATCCTCAACATCTCGGCGTTTATTGTCTTGTGTGAGGCCTTCCTCCGCATCCAGCCTCACTTTGGCCTATGGCAGAAGATTTTCAGCGTCAAGCCGAAAGTCGTGGGCGGCCGCCAAGCGGAGTGCGGAGGCGCCATGGTGGGCAAGATAGCCAATGTTACATGGCTCGAGGGCGCCTTCGTAGATACCATCAAAGGTTGGCAGTCGGGGTGGTTCTATATCACCGAGCCGCATGACCCTGAATGGGCAGCGGCCCCCGAATTCCGATCTGGCATCCCCACACGGCTCACATCTTGGAAAGAGACGGGCTTGTTGTGGGGTAGTCCGGAAGAGGTGACCGGACTCCAAACCTGCGTCCGAGACCTGGTGAACAAGAAGGTTAAGCTTGTTAACGTAGTCCAGGTCATGCTCTTCCGCCGGATCCTTCCGTGTCAACGACGGGCCTTCAACTTGTGGGAGTTCGACCCGGCCCAGCACCAGACTCTGTCCCGGCTCTTCGACACAAAGCACGAGGACGCCTGGAAGGTGCTATTCAAGAGCTCCGAGGTCTCCCCTCCCGTCACCGAGGATCGCGGATTCTGCGCTGAGCGCCAAGCCACCGAAGTAAGCTTGCTTTTAGTCCTCCATGGGACACTTGATTTTCATAGTTTGACTCCATGTAGGATCTAAACTCCTGCTCCTTTGATAGGACTGGAAGAGGACGTCTGGACAGTTTCACTGTCCGGCCCCTTTGCCCGAAGGCCCAGCAGACGCACGCTTGACAAAGCTGCTGGTTCCGGCACCTCACGTGGTGCCGGAGAAGAAGGCCAAGAAGAAGGCCACGAGGACTCGAAAGAGTTCCCTACACCTGGTGGTGTTGGATTCATCGCCTGACAACCTCGAAGCACCCTCCGCCTCTGAGGACGAGGAGGAGGAAGAAGAAGAATCCTCTCCCCCTCCAGTGGGGGGAGGAAAGAAAAGGAAGGCCGCCCCAACTGGGGAGGCCGGAGGGTCCAAAAAGGGGAGGACCCTTCTTCCGGACTACGCCTCCGATGCCGAAGACGGCGGGGAGGAATGGCCATCCAGGGTTAAGCCCCTGGCAAAATCGTAAGTATCCGGATACCAGAATAACTCATGGCGCTCCTCTAATGTATGGTACCTTCTGACGCCGAATTTAATCATGCAGTCCGCCCAAGGCTCAGCTCGGCGATTCGTCGAGCGGGTCCCTGGATTCGTCGGACGTGAATAGCGCTTCACTTCCGACGGCCTCCTCCCCTCTCCCTACGGACGATGCCGAGGTGGAGTCCCAAAAGGGACTAAACCAGGAGGAGGTGGTCCTGGAGGCGCCGCAAGGCGACCTCCCGGACTCCAGGCCCAACGGGGGTAAAGCCCCAGAGGGATCTAAGTCCGGCCCTGGGCCGGACACCGCTCCGGAACCAACAACGGTTCTAGAGTCCGGTAGACAGCGCCTTCGCAAGAAAGGCACGCCTACAACACCGGCGGCCTCCGTCCAACCGGAGACGCCAGACAATATGCTGGAGGTGCTTAACGGCGCCTCCACCGACGAGGAGCACCACACTGTTATGAGTGCGGTGATTCGGAAGGTTCGGTCGGCCAAGAGCGGGCTGACAGAAGCATGTACCAGCCTGCTAACAGGCTTTGAGGTATGTATTCAAAACATATAAAAATGTTACCGCATAGATAGTAGCCCCTGATGCTCAGTTCGGCGTTCGAAAGAAAAGCTGTACTGAGGATCTAAAAAGATATACGCAGGAGTCTAACATAAATATGTCGATATGGGAATGCAGGCTGCGCTGCTGACCTCTGCCGCACTGGCTGCGAAGGTCGACGCATTGAAGCAGAACCTCGAGCGGTCCGAGAACGAGCTCGGCCGTGCCAAGAAGCAGCTCAAGGACAAGGAGGGTATGTAATACCGTATGTAAATGTATATAGAAATACCTGGTTGCAAATAATGACAGGACCAACGTGAATGTTGCAGGGGCCACAACTCAGGTGGCAACCCTGAAGGAAGCACTTTCCAAGGCCGAAGACAATGCGGCCATGGAGCGCTCAGAGCAAGAATAGCAAGAGGCGCAGGCGGCGGAGGTGCAGCAAGAGCTCGATGCTCTTGTGAAAAAACATGAGAGGTTAGAGCTTGACTCGAAGACTCGAGAGTCTGAGCTTGCCTCGGCACTTGAAAGCGCCAAATCTGCCAAGGCCGAAGCCCAAAAAGCCCTCCAGGAGATTGAGGCGATGAAAAAGATTGCGGCGGGTAAGGCATTCTTTATGCAAAGCAAGCATGTGAAAGTAAATTACCTGTTACTTACCCGAATCCAGAGCTCTCTAGGAGCATTCACAGATTTGCCTCGTAGTGTATCCGATGCCGCCGCATTCTACCAGGCCGAGGAAGGAAGCTCGACGGAGAAAGTGTTCTGGTCCCAGTATGCTGAGGCCGGACATCCGGTGCCCCTGAGCGACCAGCTGAAGCAGCTGGTCGAGCTCCACAAGGTGGCCGAACAGGCCATGAAGGGCCTCATAGTTTGGTTGTGGCCTAGAGAAGCCATGCCTGGGAGCTACTTTGGTCTGGTGCGGCGGCTGGTGGACGCCTGTCCATGGATTGAAGTCATCAAGCGCTCCGTCTGTATTGAAGGTGCCCGTCGGGCCCTTGCCCGTGCTAAAGTGCACTGGGGCAAGATGGACGCCGAGAAGCTTGTGACGGACGCGCCACCGCCGGGCAAGGAGTATCGCAAGCCCGAGATGTATTATGAGGGTATCCTGAAGGGTGCCCGCCTTATAGCGGGTGAATGCTCCAAAGATGTAATTTTTGAGTAGACTCGCATCTGTTATCCTGTACGCTGAAAACTTTGTTCATATGCACTAACCAACGCTTGTTAATTTAAAATATTACCTTTTGTGCGGCCGTTTATCAAATCTGAGAGATGCAAGTCGTTGGCTTCTGCCCCCATGCCACGAGTGCTGGGGTGTTCGGGATAAACCTGAGCGCTCTTGTTCCCATTCTTGGGTCCATCTAGGGAGGCGCTCAGCACAATGAACAAGGCCATCGGACTTATAATGCTTTATCACTCTCACTTAGCCATAGAATTCTATAATTTTAAATTTCGGCGAAGCCCCTGGTATTCGGAAGACCGAGTTCGGGGCGCTATCCACGCCTAGGCCAGATAAATCCGGCTCCTCGCTCTAAGCGGCATAAGTCTTTAGGGACTCGAAAAACCTCGCGAACAGCGACCGGTCTCTCGCACTATCATGATGGTCAGTTTTGGCTTTCTCTACTGAGGTGTTAACCCAGCTCAACTGGGGCACAATCACAGTAGTTCTCCCAACGCTACCTTAGCCAACATTGCGGAACGTAAGGTACCAAAACATGGGAGCCGGGCAAACCCAACTATTGACCCAAGACATGATTCGGAGCCGATGCATATAGTGCTATAAGTTCGGGGTGCCGCACTCATGAGAGTGTTCGGTCTTCCCACACCGTGGTATGGGGTGCTTAAGCCCCTGGTGTATTGGCCGTACCAAAGTGTACGGTTGCATAATGTCATGACTGAACATATTTGTATAAAAATAAATGAATACAATAATAGATAAGAGCTATGTATTGTTTATTAAAAAGGGCTGCTATTAAAGCAGAACGATACAAATAGTGCGATAAGCAAGAGATGGGATTATTTGACATGTCCCCCTCCAGGGGCAAGCTGCGAGACTTTAAGTAAAACAGGTATTTAGCTTGTTATAGAGACCACCTGGACATTTGACGTGGCTTGTTCTCTCCCTGGCTGTTGCATCGTGTGTTCGGCGAGTGTATTGCCGGACAGGCCTTCCGGATAGTTGGGTCCTGAAAGTATATAAAAAAAGGAAACGGTAGAATAGGGAGCCCCTAGTGCGGTTGAGCCGCATTCTGGGCGTGCCGTGGTTGTGCCCCTCCCTTTATGCCTATGGTATTTCCAAAGCGTAATTACGTACGCGTGGTACCGCTATCGCCATCTGGCGAGGGCTGGGGTTGGGGCCGCACTGCTATGCTTGCTCGGAACGTGCCAGCCGGTTTTGTTGTAGGTTACTTCGGGCGCGCTTGATGTTGTCCGGACGTTTAACACCCGGATTGGAGAATTGCCTTGAGAGGCTACTTTGTACTTCCACCGCCAGGGCCGCCGTGTGCTCCTCCGTCCGGAGAGAGCGTTCGGTGTTTCCATTTACTGTAATGACTCCGCGAGGGCCTGACATCTTGAGCTTGAGATAGGCGTAGTGCGGCACCGCATTGAATTTTGCAAATGCGGTTCATCCGAGCAGGGCGTGATAGCCACTGCGGAATGGGACTATGTCAAAGATTAACTCTTTGCTTCGGAAATTATCCGGGGATCCGAAGACCACTTCGAGTGTAACTGAGCCTGTACAGCTGGCTTCTACACCTGGTATGACGCCTTTAAAGGTTGTCTTTGTGGGTTTAATCCTTGAGGGGTCTATACCCATTTTTCACACTGTATCCTGATAAAGCAGGTTCAGGCTGCTGCCGCCATCCATGAGGACACTAGTGAGGTGAAATCCGTCAATGATTGGGTCTAGGACCAATGCGGCGAATCCGCTGTGACGAATGCTAGTGGGGTGGTCCCTTCGATCAAAAGTGATCGGGCAGGAGGACCATGGGTTGAACTTTGGGGCGACTGCCTCCAACGCATAGACGCCCTTGAGAGCACACTTCCGCTCCCTTTTGGGGATATGGGTTGCATATATCATGTTCACCGTCCGCACTTGCGGGGGGAAGCCCTTCTGTCCTCTGTTGTTCGGCGGCCGGGGCTCCTCCTCGTCATCGCTATGCAGCCCCTTGTCTCTGGTTTCGGCACTTAACTTGCCTGCCTGCTTGAACACCCAACAATCCCTGTTGGTGTGGTTGGTTGGTTGTTCGGGGGTGCCGTGTATCTGGCACGAGCGGTCGAGTACCTGGTCTAAACTGGATGGGCCAGGAGGGTTTCTGTTGAATGGCTTCTTCCGCTGACCGGGTTTAGAGCCTCTGAATCCGGCATTAACTGCCATATCCTCAGTATTGTCTCCGTTAATGCGGCGCTTGTGCTTGTTGCGACGTGACCTGCCATTGTTGTCCTTGGTATCCGAATTGCCAGGGCTCTTGGTTATGTTATTGCTACGAGCTAGCCAGCTGTCTTCTCCCGTGCAAAAGCGGGTCATGAGTGTCATGAGGGCTGCCATAGATTTCGGGTTTTCCTGTCCTAGGTGCCGGGCAAGCCATTTGTCTCGGATGTTGTGCCTGAAGGCTGCAAGGGCCTCCGCGTCCGGACAGTCGACTATTTGATTTTTCTCGGTTAGGAACCGTGTCCAGAATTGTCTGGCCAATTCCTCTGGCTGCTGGATTATGTGGCTTAGGTCATCGTCGTCTGGTGGTCGCACATAAGTGCCCTGGAAGTTGTCAAGGAATGCGGATTCCAGGTCCTCCCAGCAACTAATTGACTCTGCTGGCAGGCTGTTAAGCCAATGCTGAGCTGGTCCTTTAAGCTTGAGCGGGAGGTATTTGATGGCGTGTAGATCATCACCACGGGCCATATGGATATGAAGGAGATAATCCTCGACCCATACCGCGGGATCTGTTGTGCCATCGTATGATTCGATGTTTACGGGTTTAAAACCCTCGTGGATTTGATGATCCATTACTTCGTCTATGAAGCATAGTGGGTGTGCGGCGCCCCTGTACTGGGCTATATCGCAATGTAGCTCGGATGAGCTTTGTCTGTTGTGTTCAGCCTGGCCGTATTTATCATATCCGGCGTGACGGTTATCTTCACATGACGTGGGGCGCCCACGCGATCCGTAGATCGATCTTGTTTGCCTTGCCTTATCCTCCAATATGTCTCGCAGGTCTGTTGCGTTTCCCCGTGCTCTGGTATTTTTGGAGCGGCGCCGGGGTGCGGCTTGAGTTGAGGGCCGAAAGGCCTCTCTGTCGCGGCCACGGGGTGGCGATCGGGCGCATCGTAAGCTGGTGATGTAGGTTTACTTGCTTCCTCCTCTAGTTGGGGTAGCAGCCTGCGCTTTGGGTAGATTTTGGAGGGGCATTCGAGTTTATACTCTCCGGCCGCCAGGACTTCAGTCCATCTGTCGGCTAGCAAGTCTTGGTCAGCTCTAAGCTGCTGTTGTTTTTTCTTGAGGCTGCTTGCGGTGGCCATAAGCCTGCATTTGAAACGCTCTTGTTCGATGGGATTGTAAGTGCATCTAGTGCCCCTTAGTGATTTTGGTGTATTGAAGACTTATAGGTTAAGGGACTAATGAGTTTGTGAGTGTACATAGGTCTATAAGTCTATGAGGAGTTTGATAATTTACAGAGAAAGTCGACCCCTAAAAATGAAGTTCTTCAACTGAAGACTTTGATATTCTGAAGACTTTTTGAAGACTTTGAAAGTGAAGAAATTGGTGTGACCTTGAAGACTTGGTATTCATTAGTGGAACATGAAGCGTGAAGACTTTTGTTTTCGTAGTTTCATTTTCTCTTTCTTGAGTCATAGGAAACACCGTACTGTTAAAGGGGGTCGAGGAAATACTAAGGAAAATTTCCATGTGATGCTCAACTCAAAATCCTACACCTACCAATCCCTTCGAGTGAAGCCTTTGGAAATCTCATACAGTTCAGTCACTTTCTTCAGTAACAAAGACGAAGTTCTTCTGGTCACTGATGAATTTGTTCTGACTGAGGAGTTAGGAATTCGCCAGTGCGAATTACCTACACAGTGAGGAACATGATAGCCCTGAGGAATTTGAGAGTTAAATTTCCGACCGTTGCTGTGCTGCGCGCCAGCTGTCCCAAAATATCTTATCCACCTAACGGTCATATCATTGAAGGGCATTTATGTCTTATCATGTCGGGCTGCTCCCTAGGCTATAAATAGCCGCCCCCTACAACCACTAGCTGGTTGGCTGCTCCGAGAGAACTTGACACTTGTCATTTGAGAGCAACCCATCCTCCGAGGACTTTGAGCAAAAATCATCAAGTGAGGAAAATCCGAAACCCAAACACCTACAAACCCCAAAGTGATTGAGCATCACTGAAGAAATTGATCCCGCGTGGATCCGATGCTTGTTATCTTTGAAGAATGTGCTTCTTCCAGACGGTTAGGCGTCAAGGTCTAGAGCATCCAAGAGGAATTGTGGATCGCCGAGTGACCAAGTCTGTGAAGGTTTGGAAGTCGCCTGATGACTTACCACGAGTGATTGGACAGGATCTGTGTGATCTTAGTTCAAGGAGAATACGGTGAGGACTGGGTGTCCTGAGCTGCGTGCTCAGAGACTGGGTGTCCGGGACTGCGTGTCCTCGAGTTTAAATACTCAGCCGCTCCAACCAGACGTACAACTAAGACAGCAGTTGGAACTGGTCCACCAAATCATTGTCTTCACCAACCTACTGGTTCTATTTCCTCAACCCTTTCATTTCCTCATTACTGTGTTGAGTGTTTATCCATATCTGTGTTTGAAGACTTTGACTGAAGACTTTCTCAATTTCCTCAGTTCAATTTCTTCAGTCTGTTTGTCTTCATCTTGTGTTATCCTGTGATTACGCTTTCTGTACTCTGTGCTAGTCTTCATTTCATCATGATGACTATGCGTGCACTCTGTTATGCTTACTTTTGAGTAGTTATTCCGCTGCTAATAGTTCTTCGCTAAGGAATTTCCTCACCGGCAAATTCCTTAGTGAAGAATTCATAAAAATCGCCTATTCACCCCCCCTCTAGTCGACATAACGCACTTTCAATTGGTATCAGAGCAAGGTACTCCCTTGTTCTGTGTGATTTTGGTTTAACCGCCTGGAGTTTTAGTTATGTCGACCGCAGGTATGAAGAAAGTGACATGCCCTATCTTTTACGGTCATGATTATCCCAAGTGGAAGGCCATGATCAGGAAGCGCCTCATGGCAAGGGACAGCGAGCTGTGGACTGTCACTGAGATTGGTCTTACTGATCTATGCAAGTCGGCGAATGCAGATGATATTCGCAAATACACTCGACTTGACTGCATGGTGAAGGATATCATCTGTTCCTGTCTATCCAGAGATCAATTCAGGCTCATTATGCATCTTTGCAATGCAAAGCTTATCTGGGACCGAATCTCCGACGTCTATGAAGGTCATCGAACCCGTCATGATCCTTGGTTTGAGGACTTCAAGGAATCTCTCAAAACGACGACTTTCGAACCAGAATCATCATCTTCTGCACCATGTCTCATGGCAAAGGTGTCGAGGTAACCGAATGTTCCTCATCTGAATTTAGTGACTGTGAATCTGATGATGATGAATCTGATGATGATATTGAACCTAGCTATACCAAACTTGTTTGCATTGCCACCAAACAACAACATGCCTTGGAAAAGGTTCAAAACATGCTAGACAAAAGTGATGATATGTTGGGTGAAGAAATGGATCGCACTAAAGCCCTGACTGAAAATCTTCAAAAACTTTAGTCTAGGTTTGATAATCTTCAAAGTCATCATAACACTCTCTTGTCTGATCATGAGAAACTTTCTTCTGAATTTCTTCAAAGAAAGCAAGATCTTGAGAAGCTAAGAGTGAGTTATGAAGATCTTCAGAAGGAGCGCGATTCATTACTTGCTCAACAAATCAGCACTTCTCAGGAAGAATTTATTCCTCCATGCTTAAAGTGCATTGAACGTGAATCTGCTAATTCTTCACCTGAATGTTCAAATGCTTCAACTGTTACAAATTCTTCACGTGCCTCTGCTATCACTAATTCCTCAGCTGAGGACATTGCTAGTATCACTGACGATGCAGGGCTGAAGGAACTGTACACGACAGGCATGTACAAAAGCCTCAAAGGGCATCAGATTCTCTGTGATGTGCTCAAAAAGCAGATCCTCAACAGAAACCCTAGGAAAGAGGGTATTGCCTTTCAGAGGAAACTTAATGCTGATGGAACATATTGGAAGCCTGAGCAGTACCCCAAAACCTCATGGGTTGCTGCAAAGGGACCTCCAGTTGATCCATCCATGTTATCTGGCTTTACATGTGAATCTCCTCATTCTTCTGATGAGTCATTTGACTCCAACTATAAACTGTTCAAAAATCAGAATGGTGAAGTATTTGCTAGGTATGTTGGGACTAACTGCAGGAACGGTTCCCCTATGAAGAAAATCTGGGTTCCCAATAGTTATGTTGAAAGTCTTCAGGTGAATGTCCTCATGACACCACCTGTGAAGAATGGGAACCCCAGAACAAACTCTTCATATGGACCTAATTCTTCATATGGATCCAAGTCCTCATATGGACCAAATTCCTCAAGTGGATCAAATTCCTCAAATGGATCAAAGTCCTCATATGACTATCATCGTGCTAACAACTCTGTTTCGCAGGGTAGAGCTAAGGGCTACGAATATGCACATTATTCTTCAAATCATTATGTTAATAAGTCCTCTAAGAATTTCTCTGCCTACTCATATGCTTACCCTAACCCCTCTTATGTGAAACGAAATGGTTTGGCCTCTATGCCACCATTCTCGTATGGTGCTCGCAGAGTGATGAACTCTTTGCCACCCCTTCAGATGTGGGTGGTGAAGAAAAAGAACTAATCTCTTCTGCAGGGTCAGGTCTCCAGACGTGCCTTTAACGTCTGAAGAATTTGCTGGGGACCTGACAAAAATGCCTGAACGGATGCAGGCTAACCATGATGAAATGAACTTTCATTTCACACGTCCTCATACTGCTATATCTGTTTACCGCTTGATGAAATTCATCTGATGAACTTGATATCATATTCTTCACTGATGAAGCATATGAGATTGTAAGTTACACTAATTCATCTGCAGGATGATCAACCCAAAACCACTGAATGGGTCCTCGATAGTGGATGTACAAATCACATGACTGGTGACAAGAATCTCTTGATGGATGCTCCTTTATCACCGTCACATCTGAAGCATATCATCTTTGCTGACAAAGGCAAAAGTCAGGTATTAGGTCTTGGTAAGGTTGCGATCTCTAAGGATAAACACATGGACAAAGTCATGCTTGTTGAGTCCTTAGGATACAATCTCATGTCAGTCTCAATGCTTTGTGATCTTGACATGGTTGTTGTCTTTGGCAAGTATCGCTGTGTTGTGATTATGGAAGCTGACAATTCCAAAGTCTTCAAAGGCTTTAGGAGAGGAGATTTGTATATTGTTGATTTTCTACAGGACCACAAACAGCCGTGTGTCTACTTGCAAAAGCTTTAGAAGGCTGGTTATGGCATCGACGACTTGGTCACGCAGGCATGAGGAATTTGCACACGCTTGCGAAGAAGAAGCATGTCATTGGCATTGAGAATGTCAAATTCCTCAAGGATCACTTATGCGGAGCCTGTGAAGCTGGAAAAATGACCAAGGCCAAGCATCCAGCGAAGACTATCATGACCACTACTCGTCCATTCGAATTGCTTCACATGGACCTCTTCGGACCTAATCATTACTCAACAGTCACTAATGCTACTTCTCTATATGGTTTTGTTATTGTTGATGATTACTCTCGATATACATGGGTACACATTGTTACTTACAAACATGAAGTGCAGGAAGTCTTCAAACGATTTTCCTCAAGGGCTTCAACCAACTTTGGTGTGAAGATCAAGCACATCAGAAGTGACAATGGAACTGAGTCCAAGAATTCCGGTCTTGATGACTATCTTGATGAACTTGGTATTACTCATGAGTTATCTGCTCCTTATACTCCTCAGCAAAATGGCGTCGTGGAGCGCAAGAACAGAACTCTTGTTGAGATGGCTCGCACTATGCTTGATGAATACAAAACGCCTGATCGTTTTTGGATTGATGCAATTGATACTGCGTGCCACATCATCAATAGAGTATATCTTCACAAATTCTTCAAGAAGATGGCCTATGAACTCCTCACTGACAAGAAACCCAATGTGAGTTATTTCAAAGTCTTCAGTGCTAGATGCTGGATTAGAGATCCTCACCACAATTCTAAATTTGCACCGAAAGCACATGAAGGTTTTATGCTTGGTTACGGAAAGGACTCGCACACCTACAGAGTCTTCAACATTGTTCTTCACAAGATTGTTGAAACTGTAGATGTGCGGTTCGATGAAACTAATGGCTCGCAAAGAGAGCACCTACCTTCTGTGTTAGATGAACCAGCACCTGAGGATTCTATCAAGTTCAAGGCAACTGAGGATGTCATTCCTACTGAAGAATTAGCTGAAGAATTCATTCCAGTACGCGAAGAACATCGAGCTGTTGCACCTGAAGACCATGGCGCTGAGGAAAATGATCAAATACCTCGGCGTCAACCAGCTCATCCTCGCGTAGCAAAAGAAGTACAAGTTGACAAGATCATCGATGAAATTGAAGCGCCAGGTCCTCTCACACGCTCAAAAGCTTCACATTTATCTAAATTTTGTGGGCACTATGCTTTTGTCTCTATCACAGAGCCCACTAAGGTAGATGAAGCATTTTTGGAGCCGGAGTGGATTCAGGCTATGCAAGAAGAATTACATCAGTTCGAGCTCAACAATGTCTGGGAACTGGTCAAACGTCCAGATCCTCACAAGCATAATATCATTGGCACAAAGTGGATCTACCGCAACAAGCAAGATGAAAATGGCCTTGTGGTAAGGAATAAGGCATGACTGGTAGCTCAAGGCTACACACAGGTTGAAGGAATTGATTTCGATGAAACTTTTGCACCTGTTGCTAGACTTGAGGCTATTCGCATATTACTTGCTTATGCTAATCATCATGATATCATCTTATATCAAATGGATGTGAAAAGTGCATTCCTCAATGGTAAGCTTGAGGAAGAAGTATATTTTGCTCAACCCCCAGGTTTTGAAGATCCAAAGAATCCTGAAAAAGTCTTCAAACTGAATAAGGCCCTCTATGGCCTCAAGCAAGCCCCTCGGGCGTGGTATGATACATTGAAGGAATTCTTCGTGAAGAATGGTTTCACACCCGGTTCACTCGACCCTACTCTCTTTACTAAATCTTATGATGGTGAACTGTTTGTGTGCCAAATATATGTTGATGATATTATCTTTGGCTGTAATGACCAACGTTATAGTGATGAATTTGCCTATATGATGAGTGAATAATATCAAATGTCTATGATGGGAGAGTTGAAATTCTTTTTAGGTCTTCAAATTCGTCAACAGCGCAATGGCATATTCATATCTCAGGAGAAATACCTCAAAGATGTACTGAGGAAATTCGGCATGCAAGATTGCAAAGGCGTCAAAATTCCTATGCCCACAAAAGGCCAACTATGCACTGATGAAAATGGTATTGACTTCGACCACAAGGTATACCGCTCCATGATTGGTTCCTTATTGTATTTATGTGCATCTAGGCCAGATATAACGCTTAGTGTTTGCATGTGTGCCCGATTTCAAGCTGCACCGAAGGAATCACACCATAAGGCTGTGAAGCATATTCTTCGATATCTAGCTCACACACCAACACTAGGATTATGGTACCCCAAGGGCTCTGTTTTTGATCTCATTGGATATTCTGACTCTGACTATGCCGGTGATCATGTGGACCGCAAGTCAACTTCCGGCACTTGTCATTTCCTCGGACGATCTTTGGTCTGTTGGTCCTTGAAGAAACAGAACTGCGTATCACTGTCTACTGCGGAAGCTGAATACATTGCTGCTGGATCGTGCTGTGCTCAACTGCTTTGGATGAAGCAAACGCTCAAGGACTATGGCGTCAACGTGAAGAATGTGCCTCTCCTCTGCGACAATGAGAGTGCCATCAAGATTGCTCACAACCCAGTTCAGCACTCGAAGACAAAGCACATTCAGATTCGTCATCATTTTCTTCGTGATCATGTGTTGAAGGGCGACATCTCCATCGAGCATGTGAAAACTGAAGAACAGCTAGCTGATATCTTTACTAAGCCCTTGGATGAGAAGAGATTTAGCAAGTTGCGGTGTGAACTAAATATCTTAGAATCTTCGAATGTTCTTTGAAAAGGACACACATCCTAACACTTATGCAGAATTGATGACTTAGATGTGCAACACATGAAGAAACATTTTTCTTCAATCAATGAAGAGTAACACTCTAAGTGTGAAGAAATTAATGAAGAATTTGATTCTCAGAACCCTACGACAATTGTACGCGGTGTCTGAAATCATCATTCTTATACGGTGGGTCACGCCACCACAAAAAGTTGAAAATCTTCAATTTGAGTTTTTCCTCAGTTTTGAAATTCTTCAGTTTTTCAAATTCCTCAACTTTGCAAAATCTTCACTGTTTCCTTCGTTTTTTTCGTTGGATATATATATATATATATATATGAGTTTATGTCCTCTACAACATTCACTTATAGCTATTTCTTCAAGTTGTTTTTTTTCTGCTAAGTGAATGTGATCGGACCCTTCCCCTCTATGCTATACTCAACCCAATCTATTCACAAATTCTTCATGTGCGTTCTATTTGAAACTCGTTCAAAGTCTTCACTCTGTCCTTGGCAGCTGAAGAAATTGCGAACGAAACTTTAAAACAAATCTTATCCAAATTTTCGGTTTTGCCGCACAAAATGTTCCGCATCCCACGATGCATTATTCTATTCACCCACGATCGTACACGATCTCCACTACACAGTACGTGGGTAACACATGTCGCGTGAAGGAGAAAGGGCAGGGGCACGTTCGTCCTAAATCTTCGGGCGAACAGTTTTTCACCGTGTCTATAAATACCCCTGTCTCCTTCCTCACTTAATTTACTCCGCTCGATCTCTCTCTCCCGCTCGAGCTCCTCAAACCCTAGCGCCACCGCTACTCCATCATCGCCGGTGAGGAAGAGCTTCGCTGCCTCGACCTCGTCGCGGTCGTACTCACGCCGACCGCGGAAATCTTCACTCCGCCGCCGCCGTAGCTGTCTTCCTCCGCCGAGTTAGGGCAAGGAAGATCTAACCTGACGAACTTCCCATCTGTTCTTCTCAGTTCATCGTGTTCTTCATTTCGGGTAATTAAAAGTTACTTTTATTACTCGCTTTGATTCTCAAGCTTTCCTGAAAATCTTCAAAGGTGTTTATTCTTCAAATCTTCACATATATGAACACCTCAAACAAACTACGCTCTTGATTCGTTTCTCTAAGCAATGATTTTCCTCAAGATTCCTCAATTGTATGGATCTTCGATCTGTACAACTCTGGAACCTAAGACAAGAACGCTTAGTGAAATTCTTCAAGGCTCATCTGGTCAAATTCCTCAAAACTTGTTCTTTTCGAAAAACCTTCTCAGAATGCATATGACCTCTCCAAATTCCTCGCACATGTACTCTGTTCACAGGTACTCATGTCTGCTGCTGAATCACTAGGGTCTCATCAACTTAACTCATTTGCAGCGTTCCTCAAAGAAAAACTGCATACTTCTTCAGAGAACTCAATTGTTCAAATTCCTCAACTGAAGAATATGGCAGACGGTAAGAAGCCGCAGAAAGGAGCAAAGAAACCTGAGGTTATGACAGTGTTTGAAATCACTGAGGAAATTTATGCTGACTATTGCACACCTGATGAAGCAAAATATGGCAAGGAAAACAAAAATCAGCGCAAGGTGCGCATTCAGAAGATTGAACGGAGATGGGCAAGGGAATGGAGGGAATACAGATATGTGGCTCCAAAGTACATGAAGAAATTCGCCCTCAATCCTCCGTGCCCAAGAGCTCCATTGGCACCTGGCCAAGTTGCTGACCCCACGAGCATCAAATGTGGTGAGGACTTTCCTGAAGAATGGGCTAAGCGCCAAGCCAAATTGGCAAGACAGGCCAAGGAGGCAGTGAAGAAATTCAATGAGGATTCTGCCACTGCTACTGCTACTGAGGCCTCGGTCCAACCGAGGAAATCCATGCCAAAGAAGCCTGCTCGTAAGCCAAGTGCTTCTTCATCAGCGCCCTCACGGCCAAGTTCCTCAGCAGCGCCCTCACGGCAAATTCCTCACACTGCTCCTGCTCCTCCCAAGTCCTTAGCAGTTCCGACAAAGTCCTCAGCTCCTGTGCATCTGACTACATGTCAAAGGACTGCTGGTTTCTCGATTGCCTCTGGTGTCTCAGCAAGTTCCTCAGCTGCACCAATTTCATCATCTGGCCCGACTCTGCTGAAGACCAAAGCAACAGCTGGACGAGGTAGTCGGCCAAGTCCAAAGAAGAAATAGGTCGCATTCCATGTGCCATCTGATGATGAAGCTTCTGATGTTGAACTCGCAGAAATC
This sequence comes from Triticum aestivum, assembly GCF_018294505.1. Classification (NCBI taxonomy): domain Eukaryota; kingdom Viridiplantae; phylum Streptophyta; class Magnoliopsida; order Poales; family Poaceae; genus Triticum; species Triticum aestivum. Next base: position 276,888,802 of record NC_057798.1, read on the forward strand.
ATCAGGGACAGACAGGTGAAGGCCGCTAGAGCCAAAGGCACATCTATGCCACTGCTTTTGGATCCGAGGAAAATCCTCGATTATATTGATCTCTGGCACAAGGATCCTAACACCCCAATGCCTGATTTTCATCTGACTGCTGGTCAAAATCACATGCTGACCCATTTCATCACTGAAGAGAAATGGAAGTTTGAGAAGGCAAGAGAGATCAAGAAAGCTCAATACAGAAAGGAGAAGTTCCTGAAGAAAAACGTTGTCAAAATGACACCTGAAGAACTTCTCAAGGTCCAGACTGAAATTCAAGACCTCAGCAAAAACTTCGATGCTTATTATGCTGATTGGCAAGGGGCCAAAGTCAGATTCGTCAACCCGACGAAGAAATTCACCAATGTTGCAGCCTCAACGCAACATGAAATTCCTCAGGCTGAAGCCTCAGCTCAGCCGACTGAAGAACATGCCAGCACCGCTGATGAAGTTCAAGTTGCTGATGAAAATGCCAGTTCCAGGGCTGATGATCCCATTCCAGCCACTGAAGAAATTGCCAGGGCATCCACTAGTGGTGCGCCTGAAGAAATTGAAGAAGTCAGGGCAACTGCATTAGTTGCGCCTGAAGAAAATCAACCAGATTCCTCAGCTCCATCTGCACCTGCACCAACTCCAATTCTTCCATGTGCATTCGATGTGAAGAAGACCAAGGCTGCAGAGCGAGCTGCAATGAAGAAAAGGAAGGCATCAGCTGTGTCAAATTCTTCGGCTGCAAAGAAAATGAAGCCAATGACCAGCTCACTTGAAAAATCCAATTGATGCTGTTCCAATCTCCTCCATGCCGTCAAAGGACCTTGTTCCTTTTGGAGAAGACTATGAGATCCCCATCGGATCTGATGAAGAACATCATTCTGCTGCTTCATCAGAGCATTGATGAAGAAATTGAAGTGGACGCAATCCCTTCAACGCTAGTCATTTCCTCACCTATGCCTCAGTTCACAGCTGAAGAGGCAGGTGTTGAGGAAATTGAAGATGAAGATGTGGATATTGGGTGCACCACACCTGTGATGAATGATGACTTTTGGGAAAGTTAGCACCCCAATACTCCTATCTTCACCCCGCTCCAACAGATTCCTCAGTCCCCTGCACCAACAGTTCAAATGGGCTCTGAAGAAACTCATCCCACTCTCTCTGTGCATGAAGAAATTCCAGCCACTAGTGCCGATGAACCTGCTGCTGCTGATCCTCAGACTGCACCTATTGAGGAACAAGAAATTCCTCAGCCTGAAGAACCTGAGCTTGCAATTCCTGAGGTGGTGATGCAACTCACTGACATCCCTCTGCCAAAGCAAAAGAATCCATTCTCAAGCAAACAGAAGTTCAAGGCTGAAGATTTCTTTGCCGAGCATGTATTCTTCACTGATTACAATCCATATGATTCTGCTCGCATAAGGAAGAGGCGTTTCTGGACTGCCAGCCAAGCCAATTTCTATTCCTCAGTGCTCTTCAACAAAGACAAAGTCTTTGATCATGCACATATTCCTCATGTGGACATGGAGTCTCTGCCCGGTTTTGAGCCAGTCCTCAGTGTTCTTCATGATGCAGGACTTCTGAATTTCTGCATTGATATCTGTGACTGGAATGAAGAACTCATTCTTCAATTTTATGCAACCCTGCACATCACTGGAAACGCTGAAGACGTGAACACATGGGTATTAGACTGGATGTCTGAAAATACTCACTACAAGGCACCAGCAACTGAATTGCTTCGTGCTCTACCACTCAGTCCTCCAGTTGATGATGCTCGTTGTATCTACAATGAACCAGAACTTTCAAATCACTATATGCAAGTGCTGATGAAGCCATTGAAGCCAAGGCAGGCCCCAAGAACCAAATTCCTCGTCAAGGAATTACTCTATGTGCCTCGGACTGTCTATCGAATTCTGACGAAGACAATGAGTCCCATCAAAGGCCACGACTCAAATGATGAAGAAGTCATTGGCATCATGAAGAATATGCTTTTCAACATCATTCATGGCGTTCCCATAAACTTCCATGATTTCTTCATGAGGACTCTGGCCAATATTGCTATGTCACCATTCGAGCTGAAGCCCTATGCTCCTTGGATTATGAGATTCATCAGGGCAAGATCTTCACTGAATTACAAAGCTGACACTCTGAACCACGGTAGCTACTTGCCTACCATTGAAGTCCTCAAACGGACAGTTTCATCAGCTGATGACAAAGGCAAGGCCGCAGCTGTGATCGATGAAGGCATTCGTCCATTGGATGGTCAATTTCGCAAGGCTGCATCCTACTCTACCAATGACGATTCTGCCACACATGACTCTGCCGCCAATACCTCAGCCAAGCAAAATCCTCAAGCCACAGCACCTAGGTTGATGACTGACCATGAGTTACTCCTCAGTCTTCATCAGAAGGTTGATCGCAATCATAAATGGGTCAAGCGTCAGTTTGGTTCAATTCTTCACAACATGACCTCAACACACAATGCAGTGAAGAAGAACCACTACTACCTCCATGAAACCCTCAACCGCACCTGGGCTGTTCTCTCTCATGTCTACAACGCTGCTGATTTGAAGACTATGGGTCTCAAGGAAGAATTTGACTGGTCTGCACCTCCACCGAAGAAATTCAAGAAGGTCAAAGTTCCTTCCTTGGTGGCCAGCTCTTATTCTTCATCGCGTGACACTGATGAGTATGAAGATTTGGACGACACTGCGGCAGGCCCTGCTCCAACAAACAACCCCGACACCGCTGGCGCTCCTCCATCGACTTGAAATTCTTCAGGGGCGTTAGTCCTCAGTTTCAATCCTTTTGGTCATTTGATGACAAAGGGGGAGAAATCTGAGTTAGTCTTCAAGCGGGTCTATATTTAAGGGCATTTTTTGTTAAGTTACAACTCTCGTTCTTCTGAAACTTCTATTTGGATCAAGTTGTAATCTTAAACCCGATGGTGCGCTGATACTTTTGTTGCATAATGTTCTGCATGCTTATTTCCTTGTTAATGACATTGCACGCATGCTGAACCTCATCAGGCACCATATTTCATCATGCATTTCAAGTTCTTCATATTATATATCAAATGCATGTATGAATTACAAGATATAGGGGGAGATCTCCAAGATTCAACTCTTCAAATGTGCATTGCCTCAAAAGCAAATTCCTCACTATGCACATCTTCAGGGGGAGTTCTTCTATATCTTGTAATCAAATTCCTCAATATCAGTGTATACACTTCATATATTTATCCCCGTTGAAAACTTAACCTATGTTGTCATCAATCACCAAAAAGGGGGAGACTGTAAGTGCATCTAGTGCCCCTTAGTGATTTTGGTGTATTGAAGACTTATAGGTTAAGGGACTAATGAGTTTGTGAGTGTACACATGTCTATAAGTCTATGAGGAGTTTGATAATTTACAGAGAAAGTCGACCCCTAAAAATGAAGTTCTTCAACTGAAGACTTTGATATTCTGAAGACTTTCTGAAGACTTTGAAAGTGAAGAAATTGGTGTGACCTTGAAGACTTGGTATTCATTAGTGGAACATGAAGCGTGAAGACTTTTGTTTTCGTAGTTTCATTTTCTCTTTCTTGAGTCATAGGAAACACCATACTGTTCAAGGGGGTCGAGGAAATACTAAGGAAAAGTTTCCATGTGATGCTCAACTCAAAATCCTACGCCTACCAATCCCTTCGAGTGAAGCCTTTGGAAATCTCATATAGTTCAGTCACTTTCTTCAGTAACAGAGATGAAGTTCTTCTGGTCACTGATGAATTTGTTCTGACTGAGGAGTTAGGAATTCGCCAGTGCGAATTACCTACACAGTGAGGAACATGATAGCCCTGAGGAATTTGAGAGTCAAATTTCCGACCGTTGTTGTGCTGCGCGCCAGCTGTCCCAAAATATCTTATCCACCTAACGGTCATATCATTGAAGGGCATTTATGTCTTATCATGTCGGGCTGCTCCCTAGGCTATAAATAGCCGCCCCTACAACCACTAGCTGGTTGGCTGCTCCAAGAGAACTTGACACTTGTCATTTGAGAGCAACCCATCCTCCGAGGACTTTGAGCTAAATTCATCAACTGAGGAAAATCCCAAACCCAAACACCTACAAACCCCAAAGTGATTGAGCATCACTGAAGAAATTGATCCCACGTGGATCCGACGCTTGTTACCTTTGAAGACTGTGCTTCTTCCAGACGGTTAGGCATCAAGGTCTAGAGCATCCAAGAGGAATTGTGGATCACCGAGTGACCAAGTCTGTGAAGGTTTGGAAGTCGCCTGAAGACTTACCATGAGTGATTGGACGGGATCTGTGTGATCTTAGTTCAAGGATAATACGGTGAGGACTGGGTGTCCTGAGCTGCGTGCTCAGAGACTGGGTGTCCGGGACTGCGTGTCCTCGAGTTTAAATACTCAGCCGCTCCAACCAGACGTATAGCTGAGACAGCAGTTGGAACTGGTCTACCAAATCATTGTCTTCACCAACCTACTGGTTCTATTTCCTCAACCCTTTCATTTCCTCATTACTGTGTTGAGTGTTTATTCATATCTGTGTTTGAAGACTTTGACTGAAGACTTTCTCAATTTCCTCAGTTCAATTTCTTCAGTCTGTTTGTCTTCATCTTGTGTTATCCTGTGATTACGCTTTCTGTACTCTGTGCTAGTCTTCATTTCATCATGATGACTATGCGTGCACTCTGTTATGCTTACTTCTGAGTACTTATTCCGCTGCTAATAGTTCTTCGTAAGGAATTTCCTCACCGGCAAATTCCTCAGTGAAGAATTCATAAAAATCGCCTATTCACCCCCCTCTAGTCGAAATAACGCACTTTTAGGGATCTTCTGGCACGACGAATTCGTCGTCGTCGAGGCTTGCCTCATCTTCGGAAGGAGGCATATAATTATCGTCCTCGACCTCCCTGTCTGCCGCTCTCTCATGAGGGCTGTCTCCTCCGTGCTCCTGTGCTGAATCCTGCTGGTTGGGGTTGTCCTCGGCACTGTCTGTGGTGTTGTTGTCTCTAGTGCCGGACTCGCCGTTTTTGCTTTGGCGGGATTTAGAGTGGCGCCGCTGATGTCAGCGCTTGGGTTGCTTCTTAGAGGGGTCGTCCTCCGTTTTTTCATCGCCATCCCCTGCTTTGGGGGTGTCCACCATGTATATGTCATATGACGAGGTGGCTTTCCAGTGCCCTATAGGTGTTGGTTCTTGGTCGTCTCCTTCATCGGCGTCCATACCGTCGATGTCTTCAGAGTCGAAGTCGAGCATGTTGGTTAGATCGTCGACAGTGGCTACAAAGTGGGTGGTGGGTGGGTTTCAAATTTCTTCATCGTCCACATCCCAACCATGCTGACCATAGTCCGGCCAGGGCTCTCCTGACAAAGAGAGAGACTTTAGTGAATTCAGGATATCGCCAAAGGGCGAGTGCTGAAAGACGTCCACGGCGGTGAACTCCATGATCGGAGCCCAATCGGGTTCGATCGGAAGGGATGAGAAGATTCGGAGTCCGGAACGGAGTCCGGCACCTTGGAGTCAAAGGCTTGCAAAGGACTAGGCTGGTATTCGGCTCTATCGCCGTAGAGATTGCGGCTCCTGGGGCGGCGTCCAATCGTTCGTCCCTGACTGGCGCAGTCGGCTCCGAGCTAATGGTCGGAGCGGACACCTGAGCGGCGCTCTAGGCGCTGTCCGGCGGCAGAGCTAGATCATGCCCATCGTGATAGTGCGGCGCGCTCGACCGTGGTTCGAATCCGTCGAAGATCAAGTCCCCGCGGATGTCGGCCGTGTAGTTTAAGCTTCCAAACCTGAACTGATGGCCAGGGGCATAGCTTTCGATCTGCTCCAGATGGCCAAGCGAAGTGGCCCGCAGTGCGAAGCCGCTGAATATGAAGATCTGTCCGGGGAGAAAAGTCTCACCCTGGACCGCGTCGTGGTTGATGATCGAAGAAGCCATCGGGCCTAAAGGTGACGACACAGAGGAACTCTCAATGAAAGCACCAATGTCGGTGTCAAAACCGGCGGATCTCGGGTAGGGGGTCCCGAACTGTGCATCTAGGCGGATGGTAACAGGAGACAAGGGACACGATGTTTTTACCCAGGTTCGGGCCCTCTCGATGGGGGTAAAACCCTACTCCTGCTTGATTAATATTGATGATATGGGTAGTACAAGAGTTGATCTACCACGAGATCAGAGAGGCTAAACCCTAGAAGCTAGCCTATGGTATGATTGTTGTTCATCCTATGGACTAAACCTCTCCGGTTTATATAGACACCGGAGAGGGCTAGGGTTACACAAAGTCGGTTACAATGGAAGGAGATCTACATATCGTATCACCAAGCTTGCCTTCCACGCCAAGGAAAGTCCTATCCGGACACGGGACGAAGTCTTCAATCTTGTATCTTCATAGTCCGGGAGTCCGGCCAAAGGTGATAGTCCGGCCATCCGGACACCCCCTAATCCAGGACTCCCTCACTCTTCCCTGCTCCTTCCTCGAATCCTGTCACCGAAGTGACCGAGGAGGCGCTCAAGCTCGGTATGCTTGCCGAGCACGCCGCCCCTCCCTCTCCTCCCGATGTCGTCGCCGTTGCCGCAATGAGTCTCTCCACCATCTCCCGCGTGCTCGCTTGCTCGTCCCGGTACAGATTAGTCTCCCTCTCCGACCCCGCCGCCTGCTCTTCCTCGTCAATTCGGTTCATCGGTAGGTGCATCACCTCACTCTGTGCAATATTCAGTCCCCAAGGATTATCTGCTCGAGGTCCATGGCATGCCCACCGCCGTCGCTGCTGCACGGCTGTGAGGTTGCCGAGATGTGTCTCGTGCGTTGCTACCTGACGTCTGCCCTGGGGAGCCGGGCTTTGTCAGCCAATTTGGCCGGCAAGGTCCGAGACTGGAGATTCCCGCTCACCAACTCGCAGTCCCGGCGGCTGTTCTCCTACCAGTCGAAAAATAGTAAGCTTTCTTCCTGGTTTTGGGTTTACTTTGGTCTGCTTTAGTTAGTGGTTGTGTTGACATTTGGCCCTTACTGTTTCAGATTTCCTGACAGAGAAGAAGGAGGCCCTGAAAGGGGATGGGAGCAAGAAGTCTGAATCGAAGGGTATGTTTTGATTCTGAGTTGCATTGCACAATATTTTTATAGTTTGGGAAATCCTTGAAGTTGTCTATGGAACCTTTCCTTGATGTGATGGCCAAGCATATTTGTTTACTAAACCAATGTTCCAGATTACCTTCATCGGCAATTCTAAATATTTCTTTGATGTCTTACCACAAGCATTATATCTTAAAAACATATAATATAGCTAAATACCCGTGCGTTGCTACGGGATTGAACAATATTTAAAGAGTGATGGCGTGTGACTGATTGTCCTCGGTCCTCACCGTCATCTTTGAAGGCGCGATAAGAGCCTTCGACTGTCAACGTTTGGTCGTCCTTGAGGGAATGATCGTCAACCTCGTCCTATTGTTCCTATTGTCCTTGCCCGTGAATGTTTTGGCGACCGTTAGCCTGAGCACGGCAGTCATCCATCTTGGCAAATGCTTGGTCACCCATATCGCGAGTGCGTTGTGGCCGTTGTCCATGTTGGTAAGCGTTGGTCAGCCATTTCGTTGAGAGCCTACTGCTCTGGAAAAAAGTAACTTATATGGACAAATATTGATCAAAACAACTTTATAATTTACAAGCATCGATGTAGCATGCGGCTTATGACTGCGTTGGAAAAAATATTGCCTTACACTTATCTCCTCTATACAAGCAATGACATCACCCCACTCAAGCTTTTTTCTTCACATATTTTAACTATATTTATCTTAGTCGCACCAAATATTATCATACATTAATTATTCCAAACCTATACTTTTGCTGACCTTACTTTTTAGCCAGGTTGTACTATGAAGCATCACTCAGATCGGCCATCATAGCAATACGTATCAATAGCAACCAATAATCAGCAGTCAATTCCTGTTTTTTTAATTACAAATCAATATCCTAGAAAAAACATTAGGAATCAGACTTCTTTAAAAATTCATCTCTATCGATCAAAGATTATCAAATACAATGACAATTGATTCTCTTCCCCTGTCTCTTCTATATGTTGTCAATAGCAAAGAGCAATGTAGTCAATAGCACTATTTCTTCTTCCACTAGCGGGTACATTACATATTACAATATGTGTGCGGATGACCAAACCCCTGAATAATGTCATCATCAGTCATCCAAGCATAATTTTACGTAGAATGTACCTGTCATGAGATTCAAAACAAAAATGTACATGCAAGCTAAGTTTACATACCCCTGATGTATTACTTACTTTTCATGTTAAAAGTCTCCCAAGTAAGCAACAATATACAAAACAACTTCCACTCTTTATCAGTTATCATTTGTCTAGAAATAAAGAGGCAGCACATCCAGCACACAAATCATCTGGTGCTTTTCAAGCTCCGCCACCAGCTAGTTTTGGGAGGAAATGGCTTTCTGTGATAATATAGAGAGAAGAGTGCTCTATGCATTGAGAATTCACATACCTTCTATTATCAATGTCAGATTATATTTACGTGTGCCTCTACAATTATCTAAAGATTAAACCCAATAATTAGTTGTGGCACACCGGCTCAGAGCGACCGGTTTACCTTGTATTGCTAGCCCAGAGACCTTGTCTTCTGGCAACACACAACAACATGGCACAGAAAAACAACCGCTTTATTCATGCTAGGGAAGCATAGTTTATATTACAACAGTTAGCGAGGCCAAGCGGCACACCCGGTGCGGCTGAACAATATGTACATTATTTAGTGAACATAAAGGGGCCTCGATCATGACAACTACTCGGCAGCAGAACAACGTCGTAGCGGGACTCCATAGCACAAGGACACCGATGTGGACACGGTCTAGACTCGGGCAGCACTCCTTCCCAATGATACTTTCCTGAAATCTGGCATGACACGCCAGGTCAGTACATTGAATGTACTTGCAAGCTCACAATAAGCATAAACATAATAACAAACAATATCATGATATTTAACCATTTAATTAACAATGCAACCATACATCTAATATGCTGTGACTATGTTCAACTGGTACTTGTTCCACCGACGTGCTTACCGGATGTGATCATTTCCAGACCACAAACATGATAATCTCTAAAACACACTTGTGATCCTTTCGGCGATAACCACCCGACCAATCCATGGCCTATGATCCTTACATCGATCATAACCCGACCAACTCTTGGCCCGTGATCCTTACGGCGATCACAACCCCACCAACTCATGGCCAAACTCAACACGATGGCCTCACTGCCATCCTTAGTACAAACTTAGTGTGCATATTTTATTAAGTGTTGACCCATGGTGTACCCTACTTTCGAGCGTGTCCGTAACTGTGGACTCGGCTATCTATAGATCAAAACACTCTGCAGAGGTTAGTACACTGTACCCACACTGCGGAACCCATGGCCTCGCACTCCCATTCGGGTGGACCAACAACGTTCTGACGAAACCATTTCATTGTCATGACACTCTCCTGGCCATTCCGACTCAGACCCCAACGGGCTAGTCCTGGGTGGCCTCGTGTCTACCTCCAGACACCTCGACCACTATCGTGGCCACGATCCACTCCGGGATCCGGTACCAAAACTTAACTTAACAACGGGCACACAAGGTTATGCTTGCCTGCTGGGCCAGGGTACAGCACGCCCATAACCTTCCCTGAATGGAGGCACCGACCAGAGGCATGACAATGAAACGCATTAAGGCCGTCCCATACCGGCAAATGTGGTTGCACTGGGAAAGACTTGTTTCAGCGGCACCATGACCCGGTCAACAACATGTTCAAGTTGAGTTATTAATCAGGTTCAACTTAATGTGAAAATAACCGGTGTCATAATACCATGCTATGCATCACTTAACATATGCACCACATAACCATGCAAACAACTGAATCAACCCTGCTCCTACGGAGCCAGCATCAACTCATGCTACTACTCTAGTTAAGATCACACTTCACTTATACCAGAATCATTTCTAGCAATCTCATCATTTTTCATCATGCAAAAATAATAATTAAACTAATTATCCAACTCTATGATCATATCATTTATTCATCACTTGCAACTAAGTTCTCCTTAGCTTACCAACAAGATACACTTCAAACAATCTGTAGTTCAAGTATTTTAACATGACAAGCATTTAATAGAATATAATCATCATATAACTAATTTAAATGCATAAATATTCATAGGTTCAAGTAGGAAAATCACAAATATTGAAGTGGCACTATGAAAATGTTACTCTGGCTTGCCTTAGTGCTGATGAGGTTCACAAAGCTCCTGGTGATCCTCAAGACAAGCTGGCTGTAGGACCTTGAGAAGAGGTGTCTAGAGGGGGGTGGTGGTGATTAGACACTAAGTATCAAAGTTGCAGTTTTTAACTTCTTTAAGTTTAAGTGGAGTTTAGTCACAAGTTTAACATTCACAATACATAACAAGCAAGCATGCAAAGAGTATATGAGCAGCGGAAAGTCAAGCATGCAACTTGCAAGAATGTAAAGGGAAGGGTTTTGGAGGATTCAAACTCAATTGGAGACACGGATGTTTTTGTCGTGGTTTCGATAGGTGGTGCTATCGTACATCCACGTTGATGGAGACTTCAACCCACGAAGGGTAACGGTTGCGCGAGTCCATGGAGGGCTCCACCCATGAAGGGTCCACGAAGAAGCAACCTTGTCTATCCCACCATGGCCGTCGCCCACGAAGGATTTGCCTCACTAGCGGTAGATCTTCACGAAGTAGGCGATCTCCTTGCCCTTACAAACTCCTTGGTTCAACTCCACAATCTTGTTGGAGGCTCCCAAGTGACACCTAGCCAATCTAGGAGACACTACTCTCCAAGAAGTAACAAATGGTGCGTTGATGATGAACTCCTTACTCTTGTGCTTCAAATGATAGTCTCCCCAACACTCAACTCTCTCTCATAGGATTTGGATCTGGTGGAAAGAATATTTGAGTGGAAAGCAACTTGGGGAAGGCTAGAGATCAAGATTCATATGGTAGGAATGGAATATCTTGGCCTCAACACATGAGTAGGTAGTTCTCTCTTAGAACTGGTAAGTTGGAAGTGTAGGTTTGTTCTGATGGCTCTCTCCACGAATGAAGAGGAGGTGGAGGGGTATATATAGCCTCCACACAAAATCTAACCGTTACACACAATTTACCAAACTTGGTGGGACCGAATCAACAAACTCGGTCGGACCGATTTAGCAAATCTAGTGACCGTTAGGATTTTTGGTGTGACCGACATGCAACTCGGTAGGACCGATATGGTTAGGGTTAGGGCATAAGGTAATCTCGGTGAGACCGATTACACAAACCCGGTGAGACCGATTTTGGTAATTAGCTAACCAGAGAGTTGGTCAGGCAAACTCGGTGGGACCGATTACTCAAACTCGGCAGGACCGATTTTGGTAATAAGTTAACCAGAGAGTTTGCATTGTAATCTCGGTAGTACCGATTGCTCAAACTCGGTGAGACCGATTTTGGTAATGGACATACACAGAGAGATTAGAATCCCATCTTGGTGAGACCGAGATCCCTATCGGTGATACCGATTTGTCTAGGGTTTGTGGCAGTGGCTAAGACATTTGAACTCGGTGGCGCCGGATAGAAATAATCGGTGGGGCCGAGTTTGACTTTAGGTTTAGGTCATATGTGTGGAAGTGGGAAAGTAGTTGAGGGTTTTGGAGCATATCACTAAGCACCGTGAAGCAAGAAACTCATTAAGCAACACCTCATCCCTTCTTGATAGTATTGGCTTTTCCTATAGACTCAATGTGATCTTGGATCACTAAAATGTAAAATGAAGAGTCTTGAGCTTTGAAGCTTGAGCCATTACTTTGTCCTTAGCATCTAGAAGGAGTTCCCACACCCTTTAGTCCATGCCACTCCATTGTTGAACTTATCTGAAACATACTAGATAAAAGTGTTAGTCCAACAAGAGATATGTTGACATTAATTACCAAAACCACCTAGGGAGCACTTGTGCTTTCAATCTCCCCCTTTTTGATAATTGATGACAACATAAATCAAAGCTTTAGATAAATATATAAAGAATAGCAAGTAAAGCTTTGGAAAGACATGTAACAAGCATAGGCTCCCCCTACATGTATGCAATCATGTGAGTATGGAATATAGAAGCATGTGAGAGCATAACCATGATAGAGTAGGCAATGTGTTACATGTATCTTGGCCATATGCATCAGAGCAAAGAATATTAAAGAAAATACCTTCATGCCCATGATTCCTTCTTGCAAACAGTATGTACATCAGCAAGAATTCCTCATACACATGATTGTGATGCATATACTTACCTTGTAGTCTTGAATTGGCTTAGGATGGAATGAACCTGCGTAAACAAGGTTAGATAACACAGGTACATCTACTAGCCAGAGCAAACAGAAGAAACCACAAGAATACCAAGACTGGGATGACATGTAGAGAGTGAGTACTAAGTACCACATTGGATTAGACATGTCCCCAAGAGTAAAGATATGCAATGAATTTAAATGATTTCTTTCCCTTGGATGTCTTGCTCCCCCTGAATCTAGCATGGGATACTGGGAGAAGATAGGGAACATAAAATCGGAGCTGAAAGATATAAATGAACAGAGCTAATGCAAATAGGCACATATGAACATGTATTTCCCCTCAAGAAGACATGTGGCATCTCTCCTCTTGAACACCAAGCATCTGGGATCCTTGAGAAATACTTTCTACTTGAGTACTCTCTCCCCCTGGAGATCTCTTTCTCCCCCTGAGGAGGTGATACTCTCTCTCTCTCTCTGATGTGATCTCTCTAAGTGATAAGCTTTGATGTGATCTCTCTCTCCCCCTTTGGCATCAATTTCCAAGAAGGGTTTGATCCTTGAGTCACAACACAAAACATTTATACAAATGTGATTCTTGTAGAGGACAAGATTCATTGAGTGGAGCTGGATCAGAAGAAACACAGAATAAGTGGCAAACTGTTTATCCTGTTGTGAAATCGGTGGCACTGAGTGGTATGCGTCGGTTGTACCGAAAGGATTCGGTTGGACCGAAAACAACAAATCGGTGAAACCGAGTTCATCACAGAGAAAACACTTGTCACCTCAGCTCACTAGACTAGTAAGATCTCACAAAGATTTGCAAGGAATTTACTAAATGATATGCAATGAATTGGATGCAGAAAATGCAGAGCAAACAGAAAGAAATCTAGATGAAGTTTTTTTTTGAAAGGGGAAACAAATATGCATGAGACAAATGCAAAAACACAGAAAAGAACACAAGAGAACTTCATCTAGAGATGGTCGGCGACAAAGTCACCTATGTTAGAGTATATTGACTTAGGAGTCAAGTGAGATCACTTGATCATAGGTCATACTCATCGTTTAAACTCAAAATGGGGTTGCCATTTTTAGTTTAAGCATCTTGATGTATTCACATCTTGTCGAGTTGCTTTAGCTCATGACTTGGAGTAAAGCTTCTCTAAGATGGAATAACATACCTTGGTTGGTGGTGTTGAACATGTAGTTGAACTTGTGTGGGTTGCTCAAGGTGATGTAGCTCATCAAGAATTGGGAGCACCACTTGGAATTTGAGTCCATCTACCAACATGGGTTAGTTCTTGCAAGGAAGAGCACTTGTGTATCCACAAATGACAATCATGAAGCTCAACATAGAATTTGTCAAAGGATATGTTCGAATGGTTCTGTGCTTCCTTGTCTTCAACCACCATAGTGTAGAAACTTGGTGATGTAGAGATTGCTCAAGATGTGAGTAGATTACAATCTCATGGAATTTGATTCAACCAAGTACCTAAATGGGTTATATAACATGCAAGATGCAAATATATCCAAGACATAAGATTTTCATCATAAGAGAAATATCAAGGATTAGTCATAAGCTCATGTCTTGCATGTATCCAATGGAGTTTCTACTCCAAGTTTGAAGCATCTATGATGTTCAATTCTCCTCTCAACCTGCAAAACACTTTCTCATCAAGAGGTTTAGTGAATATATCCGCTAATTGCTTTTCGGTGCGAACATGCTTAAGATTAATGTCACCCTTAGCAACATGATCTCGAATGAAATGATGACGAACTTCAATATGCTTAGTTCGAGAATGTTGTACGGGATTATGACCAATTTTGATAGCACTTTCATTGTCACAAAGCAATGGAACATGTTTCACATATATCCCATAATCTTTAAGAGTTTGGGTCATCCAAAGTAATTGAGCACAACATGAACCAGCGACAATGTATTCCGCTTCGGCGGTGGATAAGGATACCGAGTTTTGTTTCTTGGAGGACCAAGATACAAAAGATCTACCAAGAAATTGACAAGTACCCGAAGTGGACTTTCTATCAACCTTGTCTCCTGCATAGTACGAGTCGGAGTAGCCAACAAGATCGAAAGAGGCCCTCTTAGGATACCAAATGCCAAAATTTGGTGTATGGATTAAGTATCTCACTATCCTTTTCATGGCCTTAAGATGACATTCTTTAGGAGCAGCTTTATATCGTGCACACATGCACACACTTAGCATGATATCGGGACGTGAAGCACATAGATATAACAATGAACCAATCATAGAGCGATAAACCTTTTGATCAACCAGTTCACCATCTTTGGTCAAGTCAAGATGTCCACTAGTAGGCATGGGTGTAGTCATACCTTTGCATTCCTGCATATTGAACTTCTTGAATAGGTCCTTGGTGTACTTCGTTTGAGAGACAAAGGTACCTTCCTTAGTTTGCTTGATTTGCAAACCAAGAAAGAATTTGAGTTCACTCCTCATAGACATCTCAAACTTCTCCGACATTAGCTTCCCAAACTTTTCACTAAAATGAGGGTTAGTTGAACCAAATATAATATCATCAACATAGATTTGGCACGCAAATAGTTCTCCATTAACCCTTTTAGTAAAAAGTGTGGAATCAATTTTCCCAATTTCAAAGCCTTTTTCAATGAGGAACTTGGTCAAGCATTTATACCACGCTCTAGGAGCTTGTTTAAGACCATAAAGGGCTTTGTGAAGTTTGTAAACATGATTTAGTTTCTTAGGATTGACAAAGCCGGGAGGTTGCTTAACATAAACTTCCTCCTCTATTTCTCCATTTAGAAAAGCACTTTTAATGTCCATTTGGTACAAGGTGATATCATGGTGATTAGCATAGGCAAGTAAGATGCGAATGGACTCAAGTTTAGCAACAGGAGCGTAAGTCTCACCATAGTCCATCCCTTTGACTTGTGTGTAGCCTTGGGCGACGAGACGTGCTTTGTTGCGAACTACTTGTCCATCTTCATCTTGCTTGTTGCGAAACACCCATTTGGTACCGATGATGTTGTGGTTGTTGTCAGGCTTCTCAACCAATGTCCAAACTTGGTTCCTCTCAAAGTTGTGTAGCTCTTCATGCATAGCATTTATCCAATCTGGATCTTCCAATGCTTCTTCGACCTTCATAGGTTCAATGCTAGAGATGAAAGAATAGTTTTCACAAAAGTTAGCTAAACGAGTTTTAGAGCGAGTGATTCTCCTGGTTTGAATATCATTGTAGATTTGCTCGACGGGATGGTCTTTAGCAATTCTTGCTCGAACTCGTGAAAGCTTTTGCTTGGTTCTTGGTTGAACTTCTTCTTCATCTTGTTCTTCTTCTTGGCCCTCTTCATTGTTGGTGTTGTCGTTCTCTTGTCGTGGTGGAGAAGGAGGTTGCTGACGTTCATCTTGATGCACTTCCTCGTTTTCCTCATCTTGGTGTGTCCCACTTGTGGATGCTTCCGTATCAACTCTTGGTTCACCTTGTCGTGAAGTAGAAGCTTCCACTTAGACGGACGAGGTACTCTCCTTCACCTCCGTTGGACGGACCTTGCCAATAGACAAGTATTGGATTGCTTTCGAAGGATCTTTGTCTCCTACATCAATTGGCAATTGCTCTACTTGCAAGCCGTTAGATTCATCAAACTTCACATCTACCGTCTCTTCAACCTTTCGGGTGAAATTGTTGTAGACACGGTAAGTGTGAGAGTTTGAGCCATAACCTAGTAGGAAACCTTCATGAGACTTAGGAGCAAATTTAGAACGACGATGCTTATCAAGAATGTAGCACTTTGAGCCGAATACTCAAAAGTATCCAACTTGGGGTTTGTTACCGGTGAGGAGCTCGTATGCCGTCTTGCCGAGTAGCTTGTGAAGATATAAGCGATTTGTTGCATGACAAGCTGTCTCAACCGCTTCTGCCCAAAAGTGCTTCGGTGTCTTGTACTCATCAAGCATCGTTCTCGCCATTTCGATGAGCGTCCGGTTCTTCCTCTCAACAACTCCATTTTGTTGAGGTGTGTACGTAGCCGAGAACTCGTGTGAAATCCCTTATTCATCAAGAAAGGTGTCCACATTTGCGTTCTTGAACTCCGTTCCGTTGTCGCTGCGAACCTTCTTGATCTTCACTTCAAACTGATTTTGAGCCTTCCTGGCGAAGTTTTTGAAGATCTTCTGGACCTGCGATTTATCATTGAGAAAGAACACCCATGTAAATCTTGAAAAATCATCAACTATAACTAGACCAAAAGAATTTCCACCGAGACTCTTGTAAGCGTTGGGACCAAAAAGATCCATGTGAAGTAGCTCAAGTGGCCTCCTTGTGGTCATGATGTTTTTCATGGGATGCCTTCCTCCAACCTGTTTACCTGCTTGACAAGCACTGCAAAGTCTATCCTTACCAAATATGACATCGTTAACACCAAGGATATGATTCCCTTTAATAAGCTTGTCAAGGTTTCTCATGCCAACGTGACCTAGTCGTCTATGCCATAACCAACCTTTTGAGGATTTAGCAATGAAGCAAGTTTTAGGTTGAGCCTTTTTAGAGAAATCAACAATGTAAACATCACCTCTACGTATATTGGTAAAGACCATTTTATGATTGTCTTGATGAAACACTTGGCAATCTATTTCAGTAAATAGGACATTGAAACCGAAATCAGCAAGTCTAGATACTGAAAGTAAGTTGTAGCCAAGAGATTCAATGAGCATGACATTCTGAATGGAGCTATCATGTGAGATGGCCACCTTACCGAGGCCAACCACCTTACCCTTTGAGTTGTCACCGAAAGTGACATACTTTCGAGGACTATCATTTTCAGCAAGCTCACGAAACATGTCTTTATCTCCGGTCATGTGATCGGTACATCCACTGTCAAGAACCCATTCCTTTCCTCCTGACATATATCCCCGAAGATTTGCCATAAGACCAAAATGTCTCATTGCATCGTCAAGATAGAAGTCACTATCATCATCCTCATCATAGTATCCATGTTCAACATCATCATGTGGTGGATCAAGTCCTAGAGAGGGTAATTCGTTAGACTGAGTTTGACAATGATCTTGCTTATGAATTCTTATAGCTTCAGAAATAATATCACCAATAATTCCAACATCTCCTTTGGCACGCATAAGGTTTGTAAGTTCAAATAGACGATCACCAAACATAGGATCACTAGTATTCATCTTACTCAAAGCAATAGACTTATGGAGAATTTAATCTAGATTTTTCAAGGAATAATTTGGAAAGCGTTCCTCAATATATTTCCATATTGTGTAGGCACACTCAAGAGTAGGCAAGTTTCTAATTAAGTTACTAGGCAAGCCTCTAGTGATAAGATTAATAGTTCTAAGATTCCTAATCATGTCAGTTTACTCATCAAGAGTAGGATGCATAGGATCAACATGAGGTGCACAAGGGCTAGCAATGTACTTGTTCAAATGATATTGCTTGAAAATTACAAGCATCTCATTTTTCCACTCATGAAAATACTCTCCATCAAGTATAGGCACTCTATGTCTAAGACTCCCCAAAGTAGACTCATCCATCTTCCTCCAATGGTGATTAAACCAAGGCAATGGAGACCAAAGCTCTGATACCACTTGTAGGACCTTGAGAAGAGGTGTCTAGAGAGGGGGGGGGGGTGATTAGACACTAAGTATCAAAGTTGCAGTTTTTAACTTCTTTAAGTTTATGTGGAGTTTAGGCACAAGTTTAACATTCACAATACATAACAAGCAAGCATGCAAAGAGTATATGAGCAGCGGAAAGTAAAGCATGCAACTTGCAAGAATGTAAAGGGAAGGGTTTTGGAGGATTCAAACGCAATTGGAGACATATATGTTTTTGTCGTGGTTCCGATAGGTGGTGCTATCGTACATCCATGTTGATGGAGAGTTCAACCCACGAAGGGTAACGGTTGCGCGAGTCCACGGAGGGCTCCACCCACGAAGGGTCCATGAAGAAGCAAACTTGTCTATCCCACCATGGCCGTCGCCCACGAAGGACTTGCCTCACTAGCGGTAGATCTTCACGAAGTAGGCGATCTCCTTGCCCTTACAAACTCCTTGGTTCAACTCCACAATCTTGTCGGAGGCTCCCAAGTGACACCTAGCCAATCTAGGAGACACCACTCTCCAAGAAGTAACAAATGGTGCGTTGATGATGAACTCCTTGATCTTGTGCTTCAAATGATAGTCTCCCCAACACTCAACTCTCTCTCATAGGATTTGGATCTGGTGGAAAGAAGATTTGAGTGGAAAGCAACTTGGGGAAGGCTAGAGATCAAGATTCATATGGTAGGAATGGAATATCTTGGCCTCAACACATGAGTAGGTAGTTCTCTCTTAGAAATGGTAAGTTGGAAGTGTAGGTTTGTTCTGATGGCTCTCTCCATGAATGAAGAGGAGGTGGAGGGGTATATATAGCCTCCACAAAAAAATCTAACCATTACACACAATTTACCAAACTCGGTGTGACCGAATCAACAAACTCGGTCGGACCGATTTAGCAAATCTAGTGACCGTTAGGATTTTTGGTGGGACCGATATGCAACTCGGTAGGACCGATATGGTTAGGGTTAGGGCATAATGTAATCTCGGTGAGACCGATTACACATACCCGGTGAGACCAATTTGGGTAATTAGCTAACCAGAGAGTTGGTCAGGCAAACTCGGTGGGACCGATTACTCAAACTCGGTAGGACCGATTTTGGTAATAAGTTAACCAGAGAGTTTGCATTGTAATCTCGGTAGTACCGATTGCTCAAACTCGGTGAGACCGATTTTGGTAATGGACATACACAGAGAGATTACAATCCCATCTCGGTGAGACCGAGATCCCTATCGGTGAGACCGATTTGTCTAGGGTTTGTGGCAGTGGCTAAGACATTTGAACTCAGTGGCTCCGAAAGAATCGATGGGGCCGAGTTTGACTTTAGGTTTAGGTCATATGTGTGGAAGTGGGAAAGTAGTTGAGGGTTTTGGAGCATATCACTAAGCACTGTGGAGCAAGAAACTCATTAAGCAACACCTCATCCCTTCTTGATAGTATTGGCTTTTCCTATAGACTCAATGTGATCTTGGATCACTAAAATGTAAAATGAAGAGTCTTGAGCTTTGAAGCTTGAGCCAATCCTTTGTCCTTAGCATCTAGAAGGAGTTCCCACACCCTTTAGTCCATGCCACTCCATTGTTGAAATTATCTGAAACATACTAGATAAAAGTGTTTGTCCAACAAGAGATATGTTGACATTAATTACCAAAACCACCTAGGGAGCACTTGTGCTTTCACTGGCTCTTCTGAAAATATTCAAAACCACAAAAACAAAATATCAAGAAACCTTCTGAAAATTACCAGAAAATCTAGACAGCAAGGAAAAATCCCATCTTTTGGGTGTTGTTAGATTTTTGGACATAGAACACAATGCAAAAAGAATCAATGCATTTGGAGTTATAGGTAAAAAGTTATGGCCATTTGAAGTTTCCTGGAATTTAAATGAATTTGAAATAGTTAAACAAAGGGGGGTGACGTCGAAAGTGTAAACTCCCGGGGCGCCACCACTCATACCGCTTCGTGCGTGTAATGAGTGGCTGACTAGCGGGCCCCGCTAGTCAGGCCGGAGGGAGGGGGGAGGGAAACAGAGGGAGGCAGCGCTTCGCCGGAGCTCACGCCGGCGATGAGGCTTCTTGGAGGCAAACAAGAGGGAGGGGTCGACGGAGAAGATGATTGCGCACCTGCCCGTACCCGTAGCGTAGCTAATGGTGGCCGGACAGCGTCGGATTTGACCTCTCCAGCGGAGACAGAGGGCGGAGGTGGCCGGAGATGAGGAAGACGGCGACTTGGGGTGGCTCCAGGGGCTCCAAGGGGGTGGGTTGGCTTCACGGAGGAGAGGCGAAGGCCCTGGCGGGGTCGCCTTGGCTTGGGAAGGGCCGGAGCTGCGGGAACGATCCGGAGGGGATCGCTGGCGAGCTCAGCTCCGGGACGGCAGCCCGCGGCCTGCCCGGCAGGGCTGCGGCTTCTACTGGCTCTAGGAGGGAGTGGGAGTGGCTGCGGTGCTCTAAGAGGCTGCGGAGGGGCTGCTTTTATAGGCGAGGCGGCGAGGAGGGCTCAAGCTCTGCTGGAGGACATCTGTCACCGGCGCCCGGCAACGAACGACACCAAAGAGCGAGGGATAAGACAATGGAGGTCACGCAGGCACTGTGCGCGGGCGTGGACGAGCACAGTAACGAGGGGGAAAGAGACGAACATAGTGCACACGCACTGTGCCATTGGCCGGACCGTGCCCGTGCTTGCTGCAACGAGCTCCAGCGTCGGTGAGCGGCAGGGGGAAGTTATGGAGGTGGAGACGAGGATGGTAGCGAGGGGTGGCATGCTCTGGCCGGCTGGGCAGCGAGCACGCGCTCAACAGAGGCGCTGGCGACGCGCAGAGCGCGCGCATTGTATGCCAGCATGCTCGGACGAACGCGGTCACCGCGTGCACCGTGACATCAGCCACCCTACGCACTAACAAAGATGTCTGGCGTGTAGTCCTTAGTAAACTGAGATGTTACCACGGTTTGGTTAGGTTCCAGGTGCAGTAGAAGTAAACTTGTGCTACTGACAAGTTACTGGACAGTAACTTTGGAGAGTTACTGTGGTCAAACCACTGGGATCCAAGGGCTGAGCTTTGGGGTTTTACTATGTCACGCCCAATATGCGACCCTATCCAAAAGGAACTCGAAGGTCCCACCAAGGATAGACCCGCATATTGAAACGCTTTTGCAAGGTGGATATCATTACATCAACATTACATAATAGATGGGGATACATACATAAGGCATACAATGCTGCACGAATACAACCATACAATACATAAGAGCATCATCCAACTACGGATGAATCACAAATAGAAGCTCAAACGACATCAACCCTGCTAGCCCAGGCTGCCGACCTGGAACCTATCCCCTGATCGAAGAAGAAGCAGAAGAAGAACTCAACGCAAGCAAGCATCGCTCTCGCGTCATGATCATCGCATAAACCTGTACCTGCAACTGTTGTTGTAGTAATCTGAGAGCCACGAGGATTCAGCAATCCCATTACCATTGGTATCAAGACTAGCAAAGCTTAAAGGGAAAGGAAGGGGGTAAAGTGGTGAGGCTGCAGCAGCGACTAAGCATATATGGTGGCTAACATACGCAAATAAGAGCGAGAAGAGAACAAGCGGAACGGTCGTGAAGCTAGCAATGATCAAGAAGTGATCCTTAACTCCGACTTACGTCAAACATAACACAGAAACCGTGTTCACTTCCCGGACTCCGCCGAGAAGAGACCATCACGGCTACACACGTGGTTGATGCGTTTTATTTCGGATCTGGTGTCAAGTTATCTACAACCAGACATTAACAAATTCCCATCTGCCTATAACTGCAGGCACGGCTTTCGAAAGATTATACCCTGCAGGGGTGTCCCAACTTATCCCATGACAAGCTCTCGCGATCAACGATGGAATAGACCTTCTCCCAGGAAGACCCGATCATACTCGGAATCCTGGTTTACAAGACATTTCGACAATGGTAAAACAAGACCAGCAAAGCCTCCCGCTGTGCCGACAAATCCCGATAGGAGCTGCACATATCTCGTTCTCAGGGCACACCGAATTGTCCAGACTTCCGGTAGGCCAGCCCAGAGTTGCCCCTGGTGGCCACCGGCGGCCGACAGTTTGGACCAACACTCACAACAAGCACTGGCCCGGGGGGGATAAAATAAAGATGACCCTCGAGAGCGCGACTCTCAGGGGAAAAAGGGCTAGGCGAGGCAAATGGTAAAACCAAGGTTGGGCCTTGCTGGAGGAGTTTTATTCAAAGCGAACTGTCAAGGGGGTCCCATAAATCACCCGACCGCGTAAGGAACGCAAAATCCGGGAACATAACACCGGTATGACGGAAACTAGGGCGGCAAGAGTGGAACAAAACACTAGGCAAAAGGCCAAGTCTTCCACCCTTTACCAAGTATATAGATGCATTAATAATATAAGAGATATTGTGATATCCCAACCAAAATCCTGTCCACCATGGAGAAATCTTCAACTTCACCTGCAACTAGCGATGCTATAAGAGGGGCTGAGCAAAGTGGTAACACAGCCAAGCAACGGTTTGCATAGGAAAGGTGTCAAAGGTTAGAGGCTGACATGGCAATTTCGGATGGCTTGATAACAGATAATAGGTAGCGCAACATAGCGATAGACCGAAGCAACTAGCATAGCAATGATAGTAGTGAGATCCAGGGTAGCGGTCATCTTGCCTGAAATCCCGCAAGGAAGAAGAACGAGTCCATGAAGAAGACAAGCTGACGTAGTCGAACGAATCCTCACGAACGCAACATTACCAGAACTAAGAAGCAACACCGGAAAGAAACAAACAACATGGTAAACAACCATCACATAGACATGGCACGATGCACAACCAAGTATGATGCATGTCCGGTTTAATAAGGCATGGCATGGCAAAGTGCAACAAACATCAGTACAAATTAAGTGGAGCTCAATATGCAACGAGTTGCATATTGATGAAACACCACATGCAATTATTTAGTTTGATCTCGGTTATGTACCCAACAATATTAAATGTTATTAGCATGGCAAGAGGTGAAACATAATGAAACTACCTATATAGGCAAGTTTAAATGAGGACGGAAACAACAAACCACAATTCCGGAAAATCCTCATGTCCATAATCTAGTTTTGGTACTGTTCTGCCTATTATATAATTTTAGAGCTGTTAAACAGGAAAATAAAGTGCACCATGTTAAACTAGGCATTTTCCACCCCATTTACATATAAAGTTTATTAAATTCGGAGCTACGGTTATTTAGTTATGAAATAAAGCATTTTAACATGGCATATTAGCAAATTAAAGCAAACATCAATTTAAACATTTTAAACATGGATGAAAATGGCATATTATTAATCTACACAATTTTCTGAGCATTTTACATATATAAATTATTTACATATGATGCATATTTTGTGAGTTATTAAATGCATGAACAACAGGGGGTTTTCTGCAAATCTGTTAAACATTGAATAAATATTTTGTGAGGGGACCATTCCCGATGGCGGCGGCAGCATGCGCGACTCCGGCGAGGAGCCACAAGTGCGGCGGGGTTCCTGGAGAGGGAGAGAGAGGGATCTGAGAGAGAGAGAGAAGAAGAGGAAGGAGACGGGAGAGAGAGGGAGGCGGCGACCTGGCAGGGCGGCACGGGCGCTCCGGCGACGGGGTCGCGGACGGCGGAAGGCGGCGCTCCGGGGAGGCGAGGCAGGCGCGCCGGCGATGAGGAAGCCGGGCGGCAGCGACGAGGACTGGGGGGTCGAGGGGTCCTCCCGCGATCCAGATCGGGAGCGGGAGGCGCAGGGGCGCTCGGGCCCTCACGGGCTGCGGCGGCGCGGTCACGGGCCGAGCGGGCCAGATCCGGAACCCGGCGGGCCGCACGGTGGAGAGGGGGCTGAGGAGGGCAGGTGGCGCATGGGGGTTGGCTGGCGCGGGCGCTAGGGCGACGTGGCGGCGCCTCATTGGCCGGGGCGATGTGGCGGCGGCGGCGCCAGGTGGCGGGTAGGGGCAGTGGCGCCAGATCCAAGGAGAAGGTGGGAGGTGGCGGCTGCGGGAGGTTAGGGGAGGCTAGGGGCTAGGGTTGCCCAATATGGAAGGAGGGGTGTTTATATAGGGGTAAGGCTAGGGTTAGGGGGGTTTCGGACCCTCGGATCTCGATCGGGCGGTTCCGGATGCGAGGGGGGTTAGGCAGGCCTAGGTGGGCTATGTAGAATGCCTCGAGCTGAGAAGAGAGAGAAACAGAGCGACCCGGTGGCAGTTTCCGGAGAACGAAACGTCCGACGATTAAACCGACTATATCGCGGTTATAAATATAACGGTTGGGCAGTCAAACGGACTCCGAATGCGACGAAACTTGGCAGGCGGTCTGTCTACACTATAATAAGACCGCACAACAAGTTGCAACCCATTCCGAGAACATTTTTATGCCACTTATAAAATAATATTTCGAAGGTGCCGCAGGCGCGTGTGAGAGTGTCGGGGCTCGGAATGGACAACGGAGAGAACCGGCGGAACCCGAACGGATGCAAGTTTGAAAACAAAGATGGCAACAGAGTGCCAATGCAATGCGAATGATGCGATGATGAAATGCATGACACGAAAAAATGCAAAACAAAAGACAAAAACCCAACCACGGAGGAAATAAAAATCACATAGCCAGAAATGGCAAGAGTGGGAGTTACGAATATGGAAAGTTGTATCCAGGGCGTTACATACTATCTCTTACTAAGGTAAATAAGCACAGGGAAAACCAGCTACAATGGAGCTAGTAAAAAGGTAGTTGTTGTAGAAACTACCATTTCAGCCCGGAAGTGACTTTATTTTCTGTACCCAAAATATTCCAAAGAGTGGTGAAATATTTTTTCTCAAAAAGGTGCCCTAGGGTCCAAAGAATAATTGGGATTTTTCTCAGGATTTTTGGGGCAAGAAAAATTAGGGTTGCTTTGGAGCTCAAAGGTTTAGCTAGGGTTTTGGAGGCAAAAATGGATATTTTCCATTTAAGAAAAATATTCCAAACAATATTTTTAGGTTGGCCAGGGGTGAAATGATGGTTATGAGGAGGAGAGGGAACACTTGGGTGAAAATCAAGGGGTACCCAAGTGGTTAAGTCCAAATGAAATGATTCAAAACTCCAAATTCAAAACCGACTCAACTGAAAATCAAGCAAAGAAGAAGAGGGCAAAAACTAGGCTGTCACATTAGTTAAGCCATGTCCTTTACATAAATTCTAAAAATAGATTCTATCCAGTGGTAGTAGCTCATTCTGTTGACATAATTTATTCTTACTTCTTCTCTCTTTAGATGCAAGGTCCCTATATTGGTGAGTTTCTTGCGGAACTTTCACACACACTTATGTCCCCGGTGACTATGTTGAGAACAGGCACTGACTTGAAACTTGACAAAAAGTGGTCTGCAACACATACCAGATGCCGCCATGCTTATTTTGTGGTGACTTGTATTTACGTGCCCTAGTTGTCTTAAGATAAAGAAAACAGAGTGAAAAGGAAAAAAAGGGGCAAAAACTATCTCTTTAAATTATATCAATGAAGTGCAACAATGAATAAAAAATCTAATCAAGGAAGAAAACACGAATAAAAACCTGATTTGTTGAAGTGGTTATATGTGTACTATGGAATATTTGGAAACATAGAAGAAATTGGTTGGTCTTTGAGGGGAAGGTGCCTTACATTCCACATTGAAAGGTTATGTTTAAGAAGGATCTTTATTTTATCTCTTTTAGATTTGAAGAATAACACATAAGTTCTCTTGTCCTGTAGTTGACCTCTTTGTAGTTCTTCTTCCCTCTTCTTGTATATTAGCATGCAAACCCTTCTGATCAATATATTTACTTCTTTCAAAATAAATATATAATGTTATAAGAGTTCTCTATATGAAACTTGTAGTCAGTATATTTACACCTTTCAAAATAAATATATAAAATGGGTATTGTTGAATTTCCAGAAAAATACCTTCAGAGTTCAGAAATACTATTATCTTTTTTCCCTTTTGTATTTTACTTCAACATGCCACATAACTATTCATTTTTGTTTGTCAGCCTTTTATATTTTGGCATTGATGGATGAATAAAGCCCAATAAATGTTATGTTACTTTTTTTTCAGTTGGCAATAAGATTATAGAAACCACCAAGAGTACCACCAGCATGTAAACACCACGCTGCAAAACTTTCTTCCAAAGCTCTTCCTCGGATCCATCGCATCCTTGTCAGATAGAAGCTGAGGAAACAACTAAGCCCGAATTAGAAGAATTTAATTGAATATGTGGCAAGACATGGATTACTGGGAACAATAGAAAAGGTAATACGATAAAAACATGAAACAGACCTTGTGTTGTTATAGAAACATGGATCCCAGTCTTATATTTTATTCACAACACTGCACTTTTCTTCTTGCAAATTTCTCAAACAAATGAAAGATGTCTGCATAAGTCCCATTAGTGCATTCTTGACAGATATTCTGTATAGGCAATTGGCCTATTAAATAGGCTGGCAGGTCTAGAATCTGCACCCAAGGGCATATGTTGGACAAATAAGCAGGCTACCTGTTCTTAAGACTGAAAAGGGCATGCACATTAGAGGTAATTAAACTTTGTCACATTTTGATGGAAAAGAACACGAGGAACGCATCCATGTAGTACCTGTTTTCTCATGGCGCTCATGGATGGATACTTGACATCTGACTCAAATTCAATAGTACACCACCATCCAAAATGTGTGAAAATATCTTAACTCGATACTCAATTTGTCATACATACATGAGAACAGAAAAATGGATGTTGCTAGTGTTGTCTCATCTTCTTCTCCACAGCGGCGCTCCTTCTTCTCCACTACTTGCTCTTCCTACCCCATCCCACCCCTCCATGCTCGGACCATCACAGTGTCGTCCTTCTCGTTCGTCCCGGCATGGTGTCACCGCTACCCCTCCACCACCCACGCCATAACGCCCCAGCCACTCCACTTACTCAACGATGCGGCCGCCTAGCTCCAATCCTCACCACACACAGCACCATGACGCCGTCAACCCTGTGTCTCCACACACATGGCTTTGGCTCGACTCTGGGTTCCTATTCTCCACACTGATCCGCCCATGCCCGTGGGATCCGCGCGTGGAAACCACATCGTAGCCTTGGCGGCGCGACAAAGGAAGGTAGATGAGGAGAGCAGCACAATCACGATTGGCATAAGCAGTAAACTGAACAGTGACAGCTACACGAGCATGCTGCAATCTGTCCATGCGAACATCGTCGTTGCGAGGATAAGGCACAACTCCGTCAACCATAACATGAGTAAGAGCACACCCAGCCGCCCCGCCTCACCTCTTTCCTACTTCCTCCGCCCCACTGTAGCCACCTCCGCCACCTGCTCCGTTACGCAGCGCTGGTAGCGGCGAGGCATCGTAGTTCCTGCCGGCCCAACAACCAATTGACGGCAACAGTGTTATGACTCCTGAGATCGATCATAGTCCAGAACTCCAGATCGATCACATGCCATTCTAACTCGTTGACTCCATGGTGGATCGGTAGTAGGTTTAGGTCTAGAGCGCCCATGATTCCATGGGGAAGGTGGAGAGAGGCAAGAGAGTAGAAAGAGAGGGAGCACTCCATCGAGGGTAATTTCTGGAGGAAGAGATTGATTAGATGGGATCGTAAGCAGATAACAGGCATCCTGCAATTGCGCGATTTTCCATCTATCCATCTACAAATATTGCATGATCGATTCGTATGGCAAAAAAGGCAACAAAAACCAGATACAACATGGGATCTCGGTACGGTAAAAAATCAGTGGGTGGATCATATGATTTGATTGGCATCGTATATGGAAGGGAAGGATTGTTGTTTTATATGGAAGGGTTGATTTTATTTTTCTGGGCATGAATTGAAACCGGTCTTGGTTTTCGGAGGGAGGGAAAAAATCAGCGGGAGGGAGATCACCTGGGGGGAGGGGGAGATCGATGGAAGGGTGGAACGAACGAAATGAACGACTTATGAACTGAGACATTAGGAGTAGAGATACTTCAAGCATACTAGCAAGGCAATTATGTCTTCTCAAAATAACATGGCCAAAGAAAGCTTATCCCTACAAAATCATATAGTCTGGCTAAGCTCCATCTTCATCACACAAAATATTCAAATCATGGGCAACCCCGATGACAAGCCAAGCAATTGTTTCAGACTTTTTGTGTTCTCAAACTTTTTCAAATTTCACGCAATACATGAGCATGAGCCATGGACATAGCACTATAGGTGGAATAGAATATGATGGTTGTGGAGAAGACAAAAAAAGGAGATAGTCTCACATCAAGTAGGCGTATCCCCAGGCTATGGAGATGCCCATCAATAGATATCAATGTGAGTGAATAGGTATTGCCATGCAACGGATGCACTAGAGCTATAAGTTTATCAAAGCTCAAAAAGAAACTAAGTGGGTGTGCATCCAACTCGCTTGCTCACAAAGACCTAGGGAAATTTGAGGAAGCCCATCATTGGAATATACAAGGCAAGTTCTATAATGAAAAATTCCCACTAGTATATGAAAGTGATAACATAGGAGACTCTCTATCATGAAGATCATGGTGCTACTTTGAAGAGCAAGTGTGGTAAAAGGATAGTCACATTGCCCCTTCTCTCTTTTCTCTCTTTTTTTGCTGGGCTTCCGCTACAAGAAATATGTCAACTAGTGACCTTTTGCCAGTGACCCTGGAAGAATTGGTCATAGATCTATGACAATTTCAGACCAATTGGTCAAAAGCTGTTCGGGGGGCTCCAAACCTTAAACCATTGCGACCATTTTGGTCAGAAAGGTCGTAATTTCCTTACACGAAATGGTCACAAAGCAAACAGTGCTAGTCCACTGCCTTATTTCTAGTTGTTAATGACCAATATAGATGGTCATAGCCTTGTAGATTGTGGTGGGTTGTGATGACTATGCGCCATCTCATCAGTTTTGCCTATGTGTCATGTCCATGTGGCAGTTTTTGTCCTAGGTTGTGAAGCAACCTATATTTCTGTTATTCCAAAAATTCCCAAAAAATTCTCATAAATGTTTTGGATCATATCTTCATCAAATATGTCAAAAAAATTCCTTGCCTAGTTCAAAAGTAATTCGAAAATATTCATTTTCCTATTCTGTTCAGAGCAACACTTTGTGAAGGAAGTACCACTTTGGCATGGCCAAATGGTATCTGTCGGTGTCAAAACCGGCGGATCTCGGGTAGGGGGTCCCGAAATGTGCGTCTAGGCGGATGGTAACAGGAGACAAGGGACACGATGTTTTTACCCAGGTTCGGGCCCTCTCGATGGAGGTAAAACCCTACTCCTGCTTGATTAATATTGATGATATGGGTAGTACAAAAGTTGATCTACCACGAGATCAGAGAGGCTAAACCCTAGAAGCTAGCCTATGGTATGATTGTTGTTCGTCCTACGGACTAAAACTCTCCGGTTTATATAGACACTGGAGAGGGCTAGGGTTACACAGAGTCGGTTACAATGGAAGGAGATCTACATATCGTATCGCCAAGCTTGCCTTCCACGCCAAGGAAAGTCCTATCCGGACACGGGACGAAGTCTTCAATCTTGTATCTTCATAGTCCGGGAGTCCGGCCAAAGGTCATAGTCCGGCCATCCGGACACCCCCTAATCCAGGACTCCCTCAGTAGCCCCTGAACCAGGCTTCAACGACGACGAGTCTGGCGCGCAAATTGTCTTCGGCATTGCAAGGCAGGTTCCTCCTCCGAATATTTCATAGAAGATGTTGAACACAAAGATAGTGTCCGGCTCTGCAAAATAAGTTCCACATACCATCATAGAGAGAATAATATCTGCACAAATCTAATCTGCTGACGTATTCCGCAGCGTGACATCACGCCATGCCCAAGCCTTTATTCGAATCATTTTACTGTTCCACCTCAGCGCGTTTAGTGAGGCGGTTTCCTTGGCACGTCTTGTCAAAGCAGAGATCGTGTCCCCTTATTCCGGGATTCTCATCAATACTAGTGTGGGTAACCCAACCGTGCCTTTGGTATGACTCCCTAATTGAAAGCGATTCCCAAACGGTTACGGGGAGGGCTGTTGGTATTCAACCTCTTTATAAAGAGACCAAGGCTCGACTCCTTTCTTTTCAGTTCAATCAAATCCGCCCCTCGCCTCGAGTTCCAACACCCAAAGCTCCAGTTTTAGGCGCTTCAGACCTTCAATGATGTCCGGCTCCGACCTTCAAGGTCGGTGGATGCCTTCCTCCATTACGGAAGAAGACGTGCGAAGGCTGAGAGACGCCAGGTATCTACCCTGCGAAATCTCGCATAGGCTGCCTGCTCAAGGGCAGGCTATTCCCACTCCCCAGCCCGGTGAGAGCGTGGTGTTCACATCTCACTTCCTTTGGGGGCTAGGCTTCCCGATTGATCCCTTCGTGAGAGGGCTTATGTTTTATTACGGGCTGGAATTTCACGACTTAGCTCCGGAGTCCATCCTCCAAATCTCATCGTTCATTGTCATGTGTGAGGCCTTCCTCCATATTACTCCTCACTTCGGATTGTGGCTTAGAACCTTCAAGGTGGAACCGAAGATGATCGAGGGGCAGCACGCTGAGTGCGGAGGAGCTATCATAAGCAAGATGGCCGACGCTCCATGGCCCGTGGGCTCTTTCCAAGAGGAGTTCGGCTTATGGCAACGGGACTGGTTTTACATCACAGCCCCCAGGGGCACCACATGGGTGGCGCCACCTGCTTTTCGCTCGGGTCCCCCACCACGGCTAGTGTCATGGGTTAATGAAGGGCTTATCTGGGGGCTGTCCAAAGACGTGCCCTTGCTGCAGGGCCGCATTCGAGATCTCCTAGAAAGAGATATCAACTTGACCGTAGTGGCGCAAGTTATGCTGATTCGCCGCATGCTGCCCTGCAAACGTCGCCCTCTCCGCCTATAGGAATTTAATCTGGAGGGACCGCGAGTCCTCCAACACTTTATGGGCACGACGCCCGTGGAGATGTACAAATTGTTCTTCGGATCACAAGCAAGGTGTTCGGACTTATCCGAGGACGCAGGTCTGAGCTGCAATCGCCCGGATGCCCAAGTAAGTAGCCCCGTATTTGGACACACCATCTGTATTTTTATCATAAAATTGCCCTTAACAGAGCTATCCTTCGAACAGGAGTGGATAGCGAAAGCAAAGCTTATCAGGTGTCCAGCCCCCCTGCCTGAGACCACACCGGATCCCGTGTTAACGAGGATGCTGGAGATTGCGCCTTTGGCAGAAGGCGAAGAGGGGAACCAAGGAGCTACCGCCTCCGTGAAGGAGGCCGTCAGAAAGGGAGGAATCGAGAATTCCCCCAACCAGGGGAAGAAAAGGACTGCCTCTGAAGACCCGGAGGGGCTGGCCTCAAAACGGGGGAAGAAATCTTCGCCAGAGGATCCGGCGCCGGAGAATGCCCCAGCCGCATTACGCCCCCAAGGGGATCAGCTCTCCACCGAGCCATAAGTAAAGAGAGGGGTTCCAAAATGAGTGACATCCCTATTTTATTTCTGAGGAAGATAACCAAAATATTACCTTGCAGTTCGGATCTCAACCCTTCTCAGCAGAGCTCATCCTTAGGGGATCTTCGTTCGGAGATGATGGAGAGCAAAATGCCTCCCCTAGCTGCACCGTCTTACGAGGCAGGCGACCCTGAGGTGTCGTCTCAGAGGGTTTCTCCACGTCCGGACCCTGAAAAAGGTCGTCAGGCTAGTCCGGCACCCTCTGGTGCGCGGTCGGAGGGGCTGAAGGATCTGCTCGGGCGAGCGTCTATCTCAGAAGAACATCGTATGTTAATGAACACGGTGATTGGAAGGATTTCATCCGCGGAAAGCGGATTGTACGAGGCCGCCAGGAGTTTACTGACAGGCTTTGAGGTACGTGAAAAGGTGTACCTTTTGGTAGAGCCGCATATATAAAATGCGCCCTGTATAAATAGTAGCCCCTGAGACTCTGTGTGTTGTCAAAAGTGACAGCGCACAGAGGATCATAACCCCAGGTATAATATGTCACCTTTTTTATGAAGGTGGCGGCAACTTGACGTAGTAGATGCCGACATCACGCTCGTAAATAACCGGCTAGACGAGGCACAAGGTATGTTCCAAAGACAGCTGATAAGAGGAGTTCGATGCTCGTGCCTTATAAGATATGTGCTTAATGTAGATGGTGCTGCTGCCGTGGAGAACCTTCGGGCGGAACTTGCCCGAGCCAAGGAGCAAGCAAGAAAAAGTGATGCGGCTGCCGTTAAAGCGGCTGAAGAGCTAAAAGCCGAACAGACTGCTCACTGCCAGAGCAAGAAAGTAATAGCCGAGATGGCTATAAAATTGAAGGATGCTGCCGACCGCTGTAAATTTCTTGAACAAGAAGATAGGGCGGCTCGGAAGGACCTTGAAAAGATCACTGCCGAGGCCAAGGATACTCGCTCTGCAATGAGAGCTATGAAGGAGGAGCTACGTCAGGCCGGAGATATCACGGCTGGAAAGCCCTATATGCTGCGGATGAAGTTCGGGGATCCTAAGTATGCTCCGTTAGACCGGCATTGGAGTGCGGAGAACGCTTATCTGGATTTGGCAGCGAGTGCGGCAGATGCGACTGAACACTTCCGGGGTCGAGGT
The DNA here is from genome assembly GCF_018294505.1 of Triticum aestivum. Taxonomy (NCBI): domain Eukaryota; kingdom Viridiplantae; phylum Streptophyta; class Magnoliopsida; order Poales; family Poaceae; genus Triticum; species Triticum aestivum. Next base: position 276,921,378 of record NC_057798.1, read on the forward strand.
AACCATGAATTGGAAGAACTTTTTTGGTCGCAGTTCCACAATCCAGAATGCCCACTTTCGGTATCCGACCGTTTGGATGCATGGGCGGAGCTGAACAGGTTATCCGGACTCGCCATGAGGTATGTTGCGAGTCGTCTGTGGCCGGAAGAGCCAGAGCTGAAGAGTTATTTTAGCTTGGTGCAGTAGTTCCTTGGTTCGGTGCCGCATGTTGATGCAATGAAGAGGTCGCATGCATAGAGGGTGCACAGATGACTCTTGCCCGTGTCAAAACATACTGGGCGGATATGAAGGCCAGTGTTGTTGCATCCCGGGATTCGGACGAAAGCCGAGTACCTGCCAAGCACTACTTTGAGGAAGTTCTTCAGGGCGCTCGTTTAATAGAAGGGCAGTTCTCGAAGGATGTTGTGTTCGAATAGCATATGCTATTGTAAAACAAATATTTTGATAGAAAAAAGCTTTTTATACTTGTGCTTGCAAGAATTATAATGCCTCCTGTGCGGCCGTTAATGTATATGTGTATATAACCTGAAAGATGGCAGTCGTTGGCTTTAGCCCCCACGCATATAATGCGGAGATGTTCGCAAAAAGGCGCCTTTTCACACTTAATCCAACGTCTTGGTCCTATAAAGGAGGTGATAGCGCAGCGAACTAGGAAACCGGACTATAATGCTTTATCACTTTCACTTAGCCATATGAGTTTGACAGTGGGGCTACTGAATAGCCCCTAGGGGCACCGCGCTCGCCCGAATTCGGGGCGCGTGTGTGCCTGACCAGGAAGTGGCCCTTCGTTAATGCGGAGGAATCCGAAAGATTCCAAAAGTCATCGAGTGGTTGACCAGTCTCTCGCTATATCATGACAGTCAGTTTTCGGCTTTCTCTACTGAGGTGCTCGCCTGGCCGAACCGGGGTACAATCGCAGTAGTTCTCCTGGTGCCGCCTTAGCCGATAGAGCGGAACGTAAGGCAGCAAAACACAGGAGCCGGCCAAACCCAACATTTGACCAAAGACATGATTCGGAGCTGATGCATATAAGGACAAACTCGCGACGCCGAACACTCCCTAAGGTATTCGGTCTTTATGAAAATGGGCCGACCAAAAGCCCTTGGTAAGAAGCCCCTGGTGCCCAGGAACGCGCAAAATTCTGGCCTGGCCACATGCCAAGACGCCAGCCTCCTCCTCGGTTATAGCGAAAACTGGGGGATGTTATCAACAAGAGATAGTAAAAAAGGTTTACACAAGGTCTTAATCTTAAAAGAATCCTTAAAACGGGTCCCTACTGCACGTCTGCGCCTGTGTCTCTGTTGTACCATTTCCTGGACGGGTGTAGCACGGTGTTCGTCTGCGAAAGAGAGGAACTTAGTGAAAAATAATCGTGTGAGAAATCTATATTAAAATAAACAAAATATAATATAGAGACATGAGTGGAATTGAGCCGTATTGTCTCCTGGTGTAAACACGCGGAGCCCCTTGTACAGGGTTATGCGGCTATTAAGTCTTTGTATGTTTACGCCGGACTCGTCGAGCCGTGTCCGGGGTAGTAAATCTGGTTTAGCGTGCGGCTGTCAAGGCAGCTGCACTATTATCCACACTTCGGGGATCACTTGATATTTCCCTTTAATGAGATGATGCCTCGTGGACCGGGCATTTTGAGTGTGAGGGATGCATAATGCAGTATTGCGTTAAAGCGGGCGAAAGCTTCGTGTCCCAGTAGCGCTTGATAGCGACTTATGAATGGGGCGACGTGGAAGGTTAGCTTTTCGCTTTGGAAGTTGTCGGGTGAGCCAAACATGACTTCTAACGAAAGGGAACCCATGCTCTGGGTATCTGGGCCCGGCGTGACTCCTTGAAAGGAAGTGTTGCCATGGCGAATTATTGCCGGGTTTACCCCCAGTTTGCGGATTGTGTCCTGATATAATAGGTTTAGGTCACTGCCGCCGTCCATTAGGACTTGTGTAAATTGGAGTCCGTCAATAATCGGATCCAAGACCAAGGTAGTCCAGCCTGCGTTCCGGATACCTCTGGAGTAATCCTGATGATCGAAGGTGATTGGCTGTAACAACCAGTGGCGGGGCTCCTCTGGGGCAGGCCGTATGGCGCGTATCTTCGTAGGCGCCATTCTGTTTTTCCCTTTTGTCACCTGAAGTGAATTTACTGTTTTGACTTCTCGTGGGAACTTCTGTTGTTCTCCGGTGTTCTGCTTGTGGGTTGCGTCATCATCCTCGCTTGGTGTGTCGAGCCCCTTGTGTTCGGCGTTGAGTTTGCCGGACTGCTTGAAGACCCAACAATCTCTGTGGGTGTGGTTTGCAGGTCTCCCGGGAGTACTGTGGATTTGACATATTTTGTCCAAGATTTTGTAGAGGTTAGATAGCTCGTCCCTGTCATCTTTGGGGGCGGCTTTTTCTGATTTTGCTGACAGCTTTTGAATCCGGCGTTGACTGCCGTGCTCATCGGGCTGTTATCCTTGATCCAGTGCTGTTCTTTGTTACGACGCGTTCTCCCGTTTCCATCTCTGAGTTTGGATGTACTTGGGTCACTGGTTCTTGATTGTCTCCTTCATCGGCGTCCATACCGTCGATGTCTTCGGAGTCGTAGTCGAGCATGTCGGTTAGATCGTCGACAGTGGCTATGATGTGGGTGGTGGGTGGGGTTCGAATTTCTTTGTTGTCCGCATCCCAACCCCGCTGACCATAGTCCGGCCAGGGCTCTCCTGACAAAGAGAGAGACTTTAGTGAATTCAGGATGTCGCCTAAGGGCGAGTGCTGAAAGACGTCCGCGGCGGTGAACTCCATGATCGGAGCCAAATCGGGTTCGATCGGAAGGGGTGCGGGAGATTCGGAGTCCGGATAGGAGTCCGACACCTTGGAATCACAGGCCTCACAAAGGACTAGGCCGGTATCCGGCTCGATCGCCGTAGAGATTGCGGCTCCTGGGGCGGCATCCCACCGTCCGTCCCCGACTGGCGTGGTCAGCTCCGAGCTAAGGGTCGGAGCGGATACCTGAGCGGCGCTCTGGGCGCTGCCCAGCGGCAGAGCTAGATCATGCCCATCGTGACAGTGTGGCGTGCTCGGCCGTGGCTCGAATACGTCGAAGATCAAGTCCCCGCGGGTGTCGGCCGTGTAGTTTAAGCTTCCAAATCTGACCTGATGGCCCGGGGCGTAGCTTTCGATCTGCTCCAGATGGCCAAGCGAATTGGCCCGCAGTGCGAAGCCGCCGAATACGAAGATCTGTCCGGGGAGAAAAGTCTCACCCTGGACTATGTCGTGGTTGATGATTGAAGAAGCCATCGGGCCTAAAGGTGATGACACATAGGAACTGTCAATGAAAGCACCAATGTCAGTGTCAAAACCGGCGGATCTCGGGTAGGGGGTCCCGAACTGTGCGTCTAGGCGGATGGTAACAGGAGACAAGGGACACGATGTTTTTACCCAGGTTCGGGCCCTCTCGAAGGAGGTAAAACCCTACTCCTGCTTGATTAATATTGATGATATGGGTAGTACAAGAGTTGATCTACCACGAGATCAGAGAGGCTAAACCCTAGAAGCTAGCCTATGGTATGATTGTTGTTCGTCCTACGGACTAAAACTCTCCGGTTTATATAGACACCGGAGAGGGCTAGGGTTACACAGAGTCAGTTACAATGGAAGGAGATCTACATATCGATCGCCAAGATTGCCTTCCACGCCAAGGAAAGTCCTATCCGGACACGGGACAAAGTCTTCAATCTTGTATCTTCATAGTCCGGGAGTCCGGGCAAAGGTCATAGTCCGGCCATCCGGACACCCCCTAATCCAGGACTCCCTCAGTATCCATTTTCTAAAGTGCTTTCCTATGCCCAAATAACCATGCTCCACCAAATGCCAGCTCAATCCATTCATTATTTTGAGCCCAGCTTCAACATTCGTATTTATGTCCAGTGTGGTACTTTGTAAAGCAAGTACCACCTAGGCTCCTCCTTTTGAGGTGAAACTTTGTGAAGACGGTCTTCTTAGTAACTGATCATCCTCAGCCAAAACTCACGCCCATTAGCCATGTGCATTTCCCGTATCGCAAATCAAACAGTTGGCTGCTTATTCATGTTTGAGCATCGATCGGTCTCCTCGTGAGAATCTTATGTTGTGATTTTCTTCCTAGCACCTACCTGGGGAGTGCCCAACCCACTAGACATGCCTAGGCCGCCCAGAACACATGGCAACGCCACGGTCACGCGGTGACCACGCGACGGGCATGCGAGCTTACGCGCTCTAGTGTTGGGGCCCTCGGCCACCGTCCAAACCTCGATGTCTCACCATCAAACCATGTATTTCTGATTAAATAGATACTTATTTACCTAGAAATGATTTTTGGAAAAAATAAAGAGCAAACTATTAGGTAGCTGCAGTTCAAATTTGACCCGCTTCCAACTGAATCGATGGGAATTTGTCTTTTTCACCAGAGGTGGATCAAATTTTTTGACACACAACCGTTTTGTCAATTGTGCATTAAATATGGCCTAGTATTTTATAAAATTGATTAGGTCCAATTTTGCAACAAATATATGGTAGGTCCTTCACAAAAAAAATCATTTCATGCACTCGGAAAATGGAAAATGGTTTTTTCGTCCAAAGAAAATGAAAACTTCCTTAGGCAACATTGTTTGCCATTCCAATATGCACCCTTGTGCACAATATGAGATCATTTGAACAAACTATGCCATGAATGTGGCCATAAGATTGATCATTTGGCTTGAAAGCCATGAATCTTCATGCATGATAGCTCATTTCTGAGAACACTTTTTTAAAATAATTACCATATTACAAGTTTATTATTTTTCCTGGAAACTTGGTCACATATAGTGACACAATGCGAAGGTTTTCCAATTTTTTGATTTTTTTTGAATTTTTTATGCCCTTTTCAAAATGCGATCAAAACAGCGGGAATGACTGTTCCTAGCTAGTGGTTGAATCTTGGAAAACTTTTGGTGTTTCTCTGATTAAATAGATACTTATGTACCTAGAAATGATTTTTGGAAAAAAATAAAGAGCAAACTATGAGGCAGCTACAGTTCAAAATTGACCCGCTTCCAATTGAATCGGCGGGAATTTGTCTTTTTCACCAGAGGTGGGTCAAAACTTTTTACACCCAACCATTTGGTCAATTGTGCATTAAATATGGCCTAGTATTTTAGAAAAATTATTTTGTCCAATTTTGTAATAATTATTTGGTAGGTTCTTCACAAAAAAACCTCATTTCGGGCACTCTCTACCTCTCCATCCAGCCATCCATCCGCAGCCAAAACCCTAACCCGCACCCGTCCACCTCTCCTCCCTCAGCTCCTCGCCGCCGCCACCTCCTCCCAGATCTCCCCTTTCCCCGACCTCCCTCTCTCTGCCATCCCAACCCCGTCGCTGGCCTCCCCCATACCCACCGCCGACGACCTCCTCATCGCCCCCATCTCCGGCTGTCCTCCCTTCCACCACCCCTCCTATCCGAGTCGCCCCCTCGCAACCAAATCTCGTGAGCCAATTCCCCTCCCCTCCCCT